>NW_001889892.1:698329-700702 GCF_000143565.1 Laccaria bicolor S238N-H82
CGGAGCTATGACATGGGGAGAACATGTATATAATTGACTAAATACACTGTAGTACTACATGAGGGGGGTGGGGGGAGCACTCGCACTTCCTTGTTGCTGTCCGTTGTCAGCCGTCGCCATTCTTTGCTAGTGTTTAAAGGTTCAGTCCATAGGACCGCAAAAAACCGGTGGACCGAACTGAACCGGTCTATGGTCCAGTCTTTTTTTCGGTTGCAGTTGCCCCAATTTGGGGTTGGTCCGGTTGCCGGTTGCCTCATTTCGAAAATATATTAAAACCGTTCAAAGACCGGTTTTAATCAATTGCAACCGGTTAAACGGTCACGTGCGTTACATACCCTTGTAACCACATTTATTACCTTTTATTGGGTTTTTGTTTCATCAAAAACGGTTAAGAATTGAGAAAGATATAACCAAATCCATATTTCACCCGAGTCTCTACGAGATGTAATTCGGTTTCAGTCATAGCTATGTCAAATCTTCATTAAATCTCTTCGAAATTAGTAGAATGACGGGTATTTACATGCTTTACTATTTCATATAACCCGTTTATTTTTCAGAGTAATAATAGTCAAGATACAAATGGTTTATATTGGTATAATAAATTATACGCAAAAAAACCGGTCTGGATCGGTCTGAACCGGCTCCATAGACCGAAATAGACCGGTCCTAAGTGGTTCGGTTCGGTTCCCTCAATATCTGGGTCGGTCCTAGACCGGTTGCGGTCCACGGTTGCGCGTTTTGGGGGCAAAAAACCGGACTGAACTGAACTTGCGAACACTATTCTTTGCATTGTCCTCCGTCATCCGTCATTGCTGCCATGTCACGTCATCGTCATCCACCTATCTCCATCGTCATTGCGTGGCCGTTGTCGTGCGCTTGTCATTGCCAAAAGCGGCAGAGGGCGAGGGAAGTCTTCTCCATGCGCTGTCGACGTAGCAGGCGCTCGTTGTTGTTGTTGTGGTTGGTGTGAGGTGGGTGTGAGAGTTGACGACAGTCGTGCATGGCAGGTGTTTGTTGTTGCCATTGTGGTTGGTGGTGTGGGTGGTGGTGGCCGTAGGTGATGTCTGGCAGGGGGGGGGGCGTCGTTGTGGAGGATGATGTGGCGCGCCGTGGCCATGGGTGTCGTTGCTGAGCCTCCAGCGTGTGAGGTGGTGGTCGATGTGTGAGCATACGGGTCGTTTAGCCCATCGGGGGTGCTCACGATGCAAAGTGGTCGTCACAAAGGGTGGTGATGGTAACAGGGAGGGTGGTGGTAGGAGGAGGAAAGTTGTGTTTGGTTATGAGTTGTGTTTGTGTTTTGTGTTTGGTTATGAGTTCCGGTTGAGACCGGTTAGACCGGTTTTTTGTCGGTCTTCATGGTCTTCAAATTTCCGAAATTGTGAGAGACCAAAGACTGGACCGCGGTTGCGGTCTTCGATGGTCCTGGGAATTTCCGGTCTTGGGCAGTCTTGGTTCAGTCCAGTCTCAGTCTTTTTTCAGTCTTGAGACTGGACTTCCAAGCACTAATCTCCATTCACTGCTAAATTTGCCGTCACCGCCCTCCTTGGGATTGCACTACGGTATAACGACCGAACTAGGATGGTTTACGATGTGAGTGAATTCTCGGACTGCTCGGAGTGTAATAACGGGACAAACTGGTAGATCGAGACTAAAACCCAGGTAGGAACATAAGGAGACCAATTTACGGAAATTGGGAACCTTGTCAAGAAACCTTCCTACTGCGGACGATGCTCCTATCTCACAGGGGGGCTTTGTAACGGCATGCTAGTATACTCTACTTCCCTTCTTGTGTAACCTAGGACCATCATATTTACCCATGTTTACTCTGTATATGTAGCTCCAGGTACATAATAATAAACTCACTTTGCAACCACATCATATATTACATGTGGATGGAGTCACCCCTTTTCTGTACAGCTAGGCAGCCTTATGCCTCCCCTCCAGGATACAAGAGTCCTGCGCCGGGTGACCACGCCCCAATTCCTGGGTCACAGGATAATCTCAACGTGGTGACGCCTTGCGGCACCACGTTACTTTCTCTCTCTCACGTACCCCGGATATTCTCTGCCGCTATCTCGCACTCACGCCTTCGTCGAGAAGTCCCAATTCGCCCTTCGGTTTCACACTCACTGACAGTTGCTTCCACATGTTTTGTACCTGGAAGGAGTTCTGTCAATTGTACTGGGACTAAGTATCTGGCTATTATCTGACATGTAGAATTTGCATAGAATACTAAATTTGATGTATAAGGTCTCTTGTTGCCATTTCATAGCCTTTTCTTCCTTCAGAGCATTGTGTGTGGCCACCCAGTCATGAATTTAGGCTTTACAGGGCCGATCAAGGGGGTGTCGGGATATAAAAAAAAGACCTAGG
>NW_001889892.1:700752-770641 GCF_000143565.1 Laccaria bicolor S238N-H82
TAAATATGAAATTCAGAATGAAATTCTGTCAGCTGAATAATGAAAAGTCGCAATGAAAGCAGTGGGGATAAATCTGAAATTCAGAATGAAATATTGAGAGCTGAGTAATGAAAAGTCGCAATGAAAGCAGTGGGGATAAATATGAAATTCAGAATGAAATACTGAGAGATAAGTATGAAAATTTGCAATGAAATTGCCAGCCACCTTTATGAAATTCACAAGGGTAATTCTCCTACAACTTATGAGTGAAGCCCAGCATTTAAATGAATGAGAGACATAAGCAAGTCAAATGAAAGGCCTTTCATAATTATGCTTGAGATATAGATATTTAGCTCTAGGCATATGCCTTGGTATTATGATAAACAGTGGTAGCCACTAGTGGTCGTCGGAGTGCTCAGCAGAGATGCTCACTGCTACCAAGCACGAAACACCCGCTGCGAATTCGTGTGAGAATCCTGCTCAAATTCCACTATTACTCGAAAGAGGAATCCTCCAAATACGCCCTGATCATCTTGAAGGGAAGGTTAAGGAACTAAACACCCCCCGGGTAACTCTCAAACACTTCCTGCTGAGTTTAAGGAAGCGAGTATGTGAACTGGGGCGAGAACTCCCCCTTGCTAAGAGTCGACCAACACCCTCATGGATGAAATCCAGGGAAACTAGAGCTCGACTCGTCCCACTAATCAAAGCTTGGGTAGACCTCGAAGCCTTCATCGTCTTCCTCCTGGAAGGGTATGGAAAGCGTTTGACAAGTATATCTTGTTTCCAAGAGGGTGTAAGAAGGAGGTTACGGTGTCGCACGAGAGGGGATGAATTGATCATCAAGTCTGGGTCCGAAGTCTACGCAGCAGAAAAATCGAATCTTCCTCTTTCATTGAGAATGGACTTCGAAACTACTTATGAACAAGGCATCTCTGGATACACTACCAGATACAGCGGAGAGTTAACAGGATGGTTCACGGGGCACATAATACTTGCAACCTTGGTCCAGTGTAACCATCTAGGACTCGTAATTCAAGCTGTGTCAGCTATAATGCAAACATTTGTCCATGAGAAGGCAGTAAGCCCTACAAAACTGAAGCAAGTTAGCAAGAAAGAACATGCAAGAGAGAGAGCCTTGGATGATGCCCTGAACCATCCCTATCCCTCGCAAAACGCAGCGGTTTGCATGACTTTCGATGTTATAGACGAAGGGATAGCGGAGAAGACTGCCATAACCCATACTAATCTGCCCCTTCGATGTGTAAGAGCAGACGAAGTTATTAGTTTCCTGCAAGACATCGAGGCATTAAGATCAACTATACCAGCAATATTGAAGGTTTAGCAACCATGAATGATCGAACGGCGGAGGCTCCTGAGCACTGTGATGGTGGCTTCGAAGGCAAGCATGACGAATTTCGAGAACCTAAGACATTAGTGGATATGAAAGATTCGTTAAGTGGTGTCATGGACAGGACAGTAAGTCTTGATCTCGGGACTCCTGAGGAGGATCGTCGGTGGTTATCAGAGAGATTGCGCAGAAATGCAGCAACTTTCAGAGCTACTGGCCATCACATAGGACGCTTAGAAGTGTGTGGTACCTCATTCGCAAAGGGAGAAAGCACTGGTCGACAGCATGGGATTCAGATTGAAGCTGGGGTAATTGAGCCGTCTACCAGCCCAGGGGCATTTCTAGAGAGCCCAAGACCTATGCTCGATGAATCCCTCATGTCTCGACAGTCAGACGTTACGCCAACACTATCAAGAGCATGGCTGGTGTTACCCCTCCTCAACCCTTCAGCTGAATTCGCTTGGCTGACTTTACAGAGCCAGGCTTTGAGACTGCGTCAGTTGACAGAATTGCCTCTGGAACTCAGGAATGCATCTACGACCCCTGGTAGAATCATACCAGAAGACCTGACTCCATTCCTATTGTTCGTCACATTTGGACTTTGCAGGAGTCAGCTTGAAATCGAACCATCGAACGAATGGGGGGCTACTAGGCCTGAAAACACTATCCAAGTGGTCACCTACTGGAGTAGAATGGCGATGAGATCGACTGGAAGTAATTATGACGCTAGAGAATACGAAACCCTTGGCCTGAAAGAGGATCTTGTGGAATACGCTGCCCTACTAGTTGGGGCGCGAGTTCACGGATGTGCCAATCGTCGAGTGGCAGCATGGGGGGCTGTGACTATCGCTGTACGCCGAGCAAGTCGGGTTTGCTCTATGATCAATCCTCTTTCACAGCTGTTACAAATTCTGCTATATGACGAAAACGTCAATTATCGAGTGGCAGGCTGGGGGGCTGCACTAGTCACTTACCCAAACCCTAGGATTGTAAGCCAAATTGAACAAGAGGTAATCTCTCTAACATGGATCGGTCATGCTGCCCCTGTTCCGCGCGAGTTAATGGAAGTTCCCATCCTCGAGCAGCAGTATGGGGAGCAGCATCTGTCACTTGCCCTAAACTTGGGATGGTACTTCAAGCAGCAACTACTGGACGAGAAATTATCCCTGCTTGCCATAGCCCCAGAATCACGCATGGTACAAGGCGCTTAACTGAATGAAGAACGTGCTTGCAATTGAATCGTCATGAATGAGCAGAGAGACCTGTATGGAAGGCTCGATATACGATCATGTCATTTGATGACAACATGGATGGGATTGTACTGCTAGAATCCAATGCTCCAACTAAGAATATTGTACGAAATCACGCAAACTCTATTGATTTCCATCCTCTATGGGCCCATCCGACCGTGATGCCTAAACCTACATCCTATGTCGTACAGCGGAAAAGTGTTCTGGAAGAGATGGTCCTAAAAATTTGTATTAGATGGGAGCTTGCAGCTGAAAGGACGCGCGAAGCCCAGATAAAGACTATAAGCGAGAGCCACGGCGGAATCGCGAACTCAGCTGGGGTGGTGAATGATGCAATCATTAGTGCTTGGAAGTCCAGTCCAGTCCAGTCTTTTGTCCAAATTTG
Organism: Laccaria bicolor S238N-H82; assembly: GCF_000143565.1. Classification (NCBI taxonomy): domain Eukaryota; kingdom Fungi; phylum Basidiomycota; class Agaricomycetes; order Agaricales; family Hydnangiaceae; genus Laccaria; species Laccaria bicolor. The sequence goes on from NW_001889892.1 coordinate 703,718, forward strand.
ACAAGACCGAGACCTGGACTGGTCCTCACAGGTTGAAGGACTACAAAAAACTGGACTGAACCGGTGTCAACCGGTTCAGTGCGGTTTTGGTCAGTTTTTTACGGTTGAAAGACCGGTCTGAACCAGTTACGGTTCAGACCAGTTTGCAACCGGTCCCAGACCGGTCTTGTACATGGTATTATATATATATTTATAATCGAATTGTACATTGTACCTACTGTTGACGTGGCCTGTACTCCATGGTTTGCTTGTGTTCATGGTCATGGTGAGTCAGGTGGCTGTTGTCCATGGGTCAAAATGATGGACTCGACGTGCTCACGCTTGAAGTGATAGGCTCATGTTCGAAGCGATAGGCTCACATTCGAAGCGACAGGCTCATGTTCAAAGCGATAGGCTCACGTCACGTTCAAAGCGATGGGCTCACGTTGGAAACAATGGGCTCACATTGAAATGACGGTCTCGTGTTTGAGACAATGGGGTCACACTCGAAACGACGGGCTCACACCCAAAACAGTGGGCTCGTGTTCGAAACGACAGGCATTGGTCAGTGTGCGTGGGGTGCGTAGACGTCATGTTGATCCTGATGCAACATTGTCATCAGGAGGTGGCCGTGAAGGGGAGTGAGGGAATCGAGAGACGAACCACTTATGGTTCGCCTCTTCACACACCTGGTGGGTCTCCAACTCCATGCATCTTCTCTTGTATCTTTCTATGCCATCCCAAACCCACAAACTCCCACTAGAACCCTTCAGTGATGCGAAAAAACCCTTGTTGGAGGAGAGACTGTGTGGTGGCTGCTGGCAAGGAATGTGAGTGCCTGGGGTGTTAAAATACGAGAATTAGCATAAGAAAACATTTAAAACTGACTCCATACCTTTTTGATGCAATTTTGGCGTGTCCGTTGTGTCGAGAGGGAGGTGGTGAGAGTAGGAGCTGAGAAACTCAATCAATGGTGATGACAACGTGACAGACACATTCAAACTCCGCTCCGAATGGTGATTTCTGTCGATTTCATGAATGCTGAGGTCGAAATGTTACATAAATATATGTAGACTACAGTACATACTTTGGTAACTTTTCTGACTGCAAAGACCGGTTGAGACTGGTTAAACTGGTCTTTTGTCGGTCTTGAATTTTCGAAAATCCTGAGGGACCGAAGACCGGACCGCGGTTGCGGTCTTTGACGGTCCTGCGAATTTGCGGTCCTAGGCGGTCTGGGTCCGGTTCAGTCTCGGTCTTTTTGCAGTCTTGGGACCAGACTTCCAAGCACTAGCAATCATGGATAACCTTGAGGATATCTCTCTGTCCCTCAAGGCAAACCCTCGGACTCACTGGTTAGGAGCAAAATATCCCAAATCATCACTGTACGAAGATTGTGCAAGACGACGGTGACTACACATATCTGTAGACTGGTTGATCCGCAAAAAAATTATGGACGGTTATAAAGCGGATGAACATAGTTTCACCCCTCAAGACACTATAGCGCAATCCCATGAGAAAACCACAATACCCATGAACTATCATACCGCACTATATTGGATACTTGGACCCCAGTGCAGGAGGACACATACGGAACTCCGCCGCCTTGTAGCACAATTACCCGAATTGTTTTTCTGTATGACCAGGTCAGAAGATAGTTGCATATTTCTTAGGATGCATGGATCTCCATATGAGAGTACACTCCCAGGACCCCGCTGCTTTATAGTGTGATTACAGGAATGGTTTCCCTGTCAGTCTGAATATAAGAATGTTGTAACTTACAACTTGATTCACGATATTCACCACATCAACTACCAAGACTGGAAGCTGGGCGCTCTACCACCCTCACATACTCCATCACAACCTACCCCGATGGTGATGTTAGCCATGGCTATAATACCACAGGCAAGCTTAAGAGAACTAGAGGAGTTCGTTAGATCCTATGTCGAAAGGGTCGTCAACGTATTTGGGTTGCTTGAGATTACTTTCTCAGATCAAGACAGACTTGGGACTACTAATAGTACAGCATGGCAGAAATTAGTAAATTCAAGTTGCAGCAACCTTGTGGCACCTGCGACTGCTCACCTCTCGCAAAGGGAAGGACGAGTGGAAAGCTAATCAAATTGGATCCATGTCTTGACTCATTTGTACAACAGCCGCTACCATTCTTCAGTCTGTTACTCACAGAATCAAGTTCTACCAACGGAATATAGACCAAGGACGTCCATGAACTTGATAACTTCCAGGCACAGACCACCACTCAGACCCTTCCCACCTGACCAATTTACCTCAGAAGGCTTGATCATAGCCTTGGTAGTCCATCGGAACATTGAAAGAGGTGCTATTACCTTGATTCAAAACCTAGCAAGAGTAGAGAAACACTATTAGACTCACTTGCTGCAGGCGATCCGTGCATTAGTCCCAAGTACGAACCTGCCATGGATAGTTGGAGGAACTTCAAAGCCTCACTCTTTGGTCCCGGAAGAAAACACAGAAATACTCCATGCAAAATACTTGAAAACCTTCATTTCTTCGGTGCAGTGAGGAGAGCCTTGTGGAATACTGGAAACCATCCCATGGTGACTCCTAGGTTTATGAAGTTTTTGCAAAGTCACGAACAATTCCTGAATCAAGGAAGAGTCCCAAACTGGTTGCTGGATTCTGATGTGATGGAGAAAGGAGCTAATGACTATTGGATGGATGACCCAGAGGAGCAGCAAACCCAACAGTATCTGAATGTGGGCCTCAACCACGTTATAGCGCAAAGAGCTTGGTCCCCTGAGCGCATACAACTCGCCACTCTTGAATTGACAATTGCTACACCTATTCGCTGCTTTTTAACCTTCAATGGCTCAGAATGGACCCAGCCCCGATCAGAGATTGAGTTCCCTCCAGTAAAGATGGCGGATCTAGTTCATCTTGCCTCAACCCTGTGTGAACCGAGGCGATGAAACAGAACTGATGAGAAATCCCTCTGGATTAGAACCCTCCTGGATGGGTACATGAAAGATTATATCAATCGTCAACCTCGTGCCTTGTACAATCAAGAGGAGGGTTATCGAGTTCTGTTCCCTCAACCTCTGATCAAGGTTTCCGACGAACGTATAGCGAATTCGAATGATTGTGAACAACCACGTCTCAAAGAGACTCTGGAGAGCTTAACCAAAGAGTGGCATATCCAACCTAGTTCCAATGAAAGTTCTGAGCTTGAGACTGCAATCATGACGAAGGAAACTCACCTTCCCATACCAGGACCACCCTTCTTGAAGTCTCCTATAGCCTCAGGTGAAGATGGCAACAGCAACAACGACTGCTATCTGGGTGCTGGTACTACCAAGAAATCTGCCGAAGACCACCTCGAGAGAACCAAGGGCCTGTGTAAAAGCGCGATAGGCCAGCTTGCTGCTCGAGGCTCAGGATGGGAATCCACTACCAAAAGCGCTGATACTAGTTCAAAGGCCTTAGTAGCCAAAAGGACCCTACCTGACCTCGTGGTGCCAAACTCAGCCATGTTTCCTTGTATGGCGTGGTGGAACGACAAAGTTCAGCCAAGGGAAGAAGACCTTGTTGTGGAGACAATGAATTCCTTAATTCCACCCAACACACTCTTCAGGGATTCCATGGTTCAGACAGAAGAAACTAGTGTTCGAAAGTCCGGTTAGGTTAGGTTATTGGGTGCCCAGGGGCTCTAACCGAGACCGAGACCGGTTAGCCTTTGTCCCGAAACCTAAAATAACCTAACCAGACCGCAACTAACCGGTTACGGTCAGTTATTTGCAGTTACTAACCGGTTAGGACCGAAAAATAAAGAATCGGTTATAACAAGGCAAATATGCTCATATGTATCTTAATAGATATTATTTCTGCATATTCTAGCTTTAAAACGAGCCCAAGAACGCTAAAATCGGTGAAGAATTGACATATTTATGCAATTATCCTTGAAAGTCTACACATTTGAGTGATATTTTAGAGATTTGACTGTAACTTAGTCAAATTTTAAGCATTTTCGACGTTCTAAAGTGCGTTTTGAAGGTGTATAATAGGGCTGGTTATAACCGGTTAGTTAACAGTTAGTTAACTGCAAAATAACCGGTTATTCCATTTCCAAAATCAACTAACCCTAACCGCGGTTAGGTTAGTGTTGCAGTTAGGTCCAGTTATTTTCCGGTTATTTTCCGGTTAACTAACCTAACTTTCAAACACTAGAAGAAACTGTATCTGCCAACTCGCCTGAAACCTCAGACGGACTATGGGTATATGGTGCTATTCCACTGGAGTGGAACGGGACCAGGATTCAACCAACTCACTCATAATCAAACTTCCTATGATTCACTCCCTGCCGAACAAATCTCATAATGGAGAATGATGCTCTTCGCGTAAACATTGTCAATCTTTATCTTCAGGGTGATGTCGATGCGACCAGCGCTCTCCTCACCAACGCAGCCTTCAAGCTTCCGTTCAACCTGCAAATCCTCGAAGGTGATCTGTCCAAATGTACTATGAAGAACGTTCACCCTATTGCTGCCCCAAATTGTCACCCGTTCATCTTCCTCATCAAGCCCTTCACCTGTTATTACTTGGTCACATCTCCAAGACAGCTCAAGTTCCACTCCGACCACTAAACTCACTTATTCCGATTGTGACAGTATTACCTTTCAACACCCCACGGCCTCATGGCGCAAAGATTATCTTTATGTGGCCCCTTTCTAGCAATGCATCAAATCAACCTAATGGTGTTACCTCCTCCAGTACTGTCCTCAGAACTGACTCCTAGCACTTTATTACCTTGGCTCATGGCAGCTACTGGGCCTACATTAACCACAAGATCTCCATTAGTGCTTGGAAGTCCAGTCCAGTCCGGTCTTTTGTCAAAATTTGACAAGACCGGGACTGGGACCGGTCCTTGCAGGTTGAAGAACCATGAAAAACCGGACTGAACCGACATCAACCGGTTCAGTGTGGTTTTGGTCGGTTTTTTATGGTTGAAAGACCGGTCTCAACCAGTTTCAGTCTGAACTGGTTGACAACTGGTCTTCAACCGGTCTCGGAGCTATGACATGGGGAGAACATGTATATAATTGACTAAATACACTGTAGTACTACATGAGGGGGGTGGGGGGAGCACTCGCACTTCCTTGTTGCTGTCCGTTGTCAGCCGTCGCCATTCTTTGCTAGTGTTTAAAGGTTCAGTCCATAGGACCGCAAAAAACCGGTGGACCGAACTGAACCGGTCTATGGTCCAGTCTTTTTTTCGGTTGCAGTTGCCCCAATTTGGGGTTGGTCCGGTTGCCGGTTGCCTCATTTCGAAAATATATTAAAACCGTTCAAAGACCGGTTTTAATCAATTGCAACCGGTTAAACGGTCACGTGCGTTACATACCCTTGTAACCACATTTATTACCTTTTATTGGGTTTTTGTTTCATCAAAAACGGTTAAGAATTGAGAAAGATATAACCAAATCCATATTTCACCCGAGTCTCTACGAGATGTAATTCGGTTTCAGTCATAGCTATGTCAAATCTTCATTAAATCTCTTCGAAATTAGTAGAATGACGGGTATTTACATGCTTTACTATTTCATATAACCCGTTTATTTTTCAGAGTAATAATAGTCAAGATACAAATGGTTTATATTGGTATAATAAATTATACGCAAAAAAACCGGTCTGGATCGGTCTGAACCGGCTCCATAGACCGAAATAGACCGGTCCTAAGTGGTTCGGTTCGGTTCCCTCAATATCTGGGTCGGTCCTAGACCGGTTGCGGTCCACGGTTGCGCGTTTTGGGGGCAAAAAACCGGACTGAACTGAACTTGCGAACACTATTCTTTGCATTGTCCTCCGTCATCCGTCATTGCTGCCATGTCACGTCATCGTCATCCACCTATCTCCATCGTCATTGCGTGGCCGTTGTCGTGCGCTTGTCATTGCCAAAAGCGGCAGAGGGCGAGGGAAGTCTTCTCCATGCGCTGTCGACGTAGCAGGCGCTCGTTGTTGTTGTTGTGGTTGGTGTGAGGTGGGTGTGAGAGTTGACGACAGTCGTGCATGGCAGGTGTTTGTTGTTGCCATTGTGGTTGGTGGTGTGGGTGGTGGTGGCCGTAGGTGATGTCTGGCAGGGGGGGGGGCGTCGTTGTGGAGGATGATGTGGCGCGCCGTGGCCATGGGTGTCGTTGCTGAGCCTCCAGCGTGTGAGGTGGTGGTCGATGTGTGAGCATACGGGTCGTTTAGCCCATCGGGGGTGCTCACGATGCAAAGTGGTCGTCACAAAGGGTGGTGATGGTAACAGGGAGGGTGGTGGTAGGAGGAGGAAAGTTGTGTTTGGTTATGAGTTGTGTTTGTGTTTTGTGTTTGGTTATGAGTTCCGGTTGAGACCGGTTAGACCGGTTTTTTGTCGGTCTTCATGGTCTTCAAATTTCCGAAATTGTGAGAGACCAAAGACTGGACCGCGGTTGCGGTCTTCGATGGTCCTGGGAATTTCCGGTCTTGGGCAGTCTTGGTTCAGTCCAGTCTCAGTCTTTTTTCAGTCTTGAGACTGGACTTCCAAGCACTAATCTCCATTCACTGCTAAATTTGCCGTCACCGCCCTCCTTGGGATTGCACTACGGTATAACGACCGAACTAGGATGGTTTACGATGTGAGTGAATTCTCGGACTGCTCGGAGTGTAATAACGGGACAAACTGGTAGATCGAGACTAAAACCCAGGTAGGAACATAAGGAGACCAATTTACGGAAATTGGGAACCTTGTCAAGAAACCTTCCTACTGCGGACGATGCTCCTATCTCACAGGGGGGCTTTGTAACGGCATGCTAGTATACTCTACTTCCCTTCTTGTGTAACCTAGGACCATCATATTTACCCATGTTTACTCTGTATATGTAGCTCCAGGTACATAATAATAAACTCACTTTGCAACCACATCATATATTACATGTGGATGGAGTCACCCCTTTTCTGTACAGCTAGGCAGCCTTATGCCTCCCCTCCAGGATACAAGAGTCCTGCGCCGGGTGACCACGCCCCAATTCCTGGGTCACAGGATAATCTCAACGTGGTGACGCCTTGCGGCACCACGTTACTTTCTCTCTCTCACGTACCCCGGATATTCTCTGCCGCTATCTCGCACTCACGCCTTCGTCGAGAAGTCCCAATTCGCCCTTCGGTTTCACACTCACTGACAGTTGCTTCCACATGTTTTGTACCTGGAAGGAGTTCTGTCAATTGTACTGGGACTAAGTATCTGGCTATTATCTGACATGTAGAATTTGCATAGAATACTAAATTTGATGTATAAGGTCTCTTGTTGCCATTTCATAGCCTTTTCTTCCTTCAGAGCATTGTGTGTGGCCACCCAGTCATGAATTTAGGCTTTACAGGGCAGATCAAGGGGGTGTCGGGATATAAAAAAAAGACCTAGGGTCGATTTTTTTGGTAGTGAGCGCTGGGCTGAACCAACCATCCAACGTAATCAGGCACATGTCTATTTTAGGAAATATGACATCACCGCTGTCTTCCTGTCCTCGTGCCTCTCAACGTTGAACATGCATTGCAGACCCAATGCATGGGCACCTGCACAAGGTAAATACAAATGAGGTGATATCAGAATGGTTTGACATGAAGATGTAAGTATGTTTTACATTGAAACCCTAACAGAAAGTGGGTTTACTTGACCACACAGTTTCACATCCCACTGGATCACATTGCTGGTGGTCAGCTCTGCTCGGGATCCTCAAAAGCAATCCTCCAATCGACAACCTTACATTTTCATTTTTCGCATGTTTCCTCGCTGTAACGGTTGCCACACTAATGAAAGTTATCAATGGTCCAATGTTATTATTGTCTTATGTAAGCAGTCTCAGTGGTGTGTTTTGGCGCATCCTGAGGCATTTAGCACATCTTGAGGCTTTCTATTATCTATCATGTATAATTTATCCACCAGGAAGGCCACCTATAATTGTTTTGGGCCAAAATTTTTGAGCTTCCAATTTTTTTTTAACGGCCTGATGGCCCTACCAACCAACCGGCCCCCGGTCCGGGATTATGATCCCGACACCCCCTTGGGGCAGATAAATGATAATTAACCAGGTCGAAAAGATTTTTATGACCAGTTGGCTGGACTTATAACTAACCGGCCTGGTATATCGGGTTCAAATCCCGAAACCCCCTTGGTCATACATAATTCCAACGTTCACGGAGTGTTGGGAGCTTTACGAGCATGCGCAATGCACCCGATCTTCGGATTTCAGTTGGATTTCAGGTGATTCCTTCAATTGATCGTTTGCGTGCATCATTAGGGGTGTTTTACCTTTACCCCTTATATTTCGTAGCTTACAGTATATATACGACGACATGTATTGTAGCTAATCATCTGTTTGCCTCTGGACCCCACAGAGACAACCGGAATATTATTCTCTTTCTTGTCTTGATCACACGAAGAGTCTAGGCTTGCTGATTCGATTTCAACACGGAGGACCTCTTAACAAAAGCATGTTGTCGGGCTCGCCATGAGTGATGAGGCTGAGAGGAAAGACCTGGAAAGACGCGGTCACAGGTGTCACTCAGGCACCGACGTCACCATAACCAAGATTCAAGAACCAACTGCGATCGAAGCTATCGTTTTGTATCATTCACCAATTGAAATCTGCGCTGCCAAGTATGAACGTGAACCATTTTTTGGGTCCCATGGGGGTGAATGGTGCCCTCACCGAAGAAGGCCGAGCACAACTAGAAGGCATCATCGCACACCACCAGCAGATTGTCGTCGAAATTGAAGCTGAGGCAGCTATAGCTTTGGAGGCATTGAAAACTCTGACGAAGCAGCGAAACGAGGCACACGCATGGTTGGCTTCATTGAGCACCACTGTGGACAAAGGTTCGCTGCCCCAAGTCATAAAACATGAAGAGGCTCTCCTTGGAGATATCGACGAACGAATGATGAATGTAGAAGGCGAACTCCATTGTCTAGGTGGATTGGAGGACGAGGACGTCACATATTCTGATAACTATCCTCAGCCTGAACCTTCCGACGATGTCAAACGTGACATCGAGCAGAACCGACGAGAACTGCGGCAGCTTTCGGATGATTATCAAAATATCTCAAAGCAGTTGGCCCTACACCGGGACCAACTCTCGCCGATACGCAAGGTTCCTCCAGAGATCATTCGTCTCATATTCCTCTTCTGGGATGTTGACAGACCTCGCCGTCGAACAGCAACGTATGTGTCTCCGAATGTTCTTACCGGCGTTTGTATCGCCTGGAAGAACATCGCACTGGGCACACCCGAGCTATGGGCTTCGATTTCAGTCGAGATCCAAAAGGGAGTGTGTTACCCCGACAAAAGAGTCGTCGAAGCATGGTTGGAGCATTCTGGTTCCTGTCCTCTTTCAATTTCTATCGAAGAGCGAGATCCATTCCTCCGCAGCAGTCGCGCTGGGATTGACTACACTCTTCCCACCATACTTACCACCGAACCTGATTCCGAGGATCCAATCGATTCAGTAGTTTCGTCCATGTTCGAGGTCTTCATCCCCCATCACGCCCGATGGCAGAAAGTCCGTATACGATACAAAGATGCATGGTCGGAGAAAACCGGGTTCGCTTCATTGCCCAAGGACACCTCGTTCCCCTTGCTCGAAGAATTATACTTGGAGAAAAGTTACTGGTTGGAACAGGACGACGTGGATCGCATCACATCCACGATGCTCTCCGCACCACGGCTTCATTCCGTCAGTTGGCTGAGCCAGAAGCCGTTCACGACGCTCACCTTTCCCTGGGCGCAGCTCACGCACTTTTGGCTGGGCCACATCATATCGATGACTGAGGGTCTCCGCATCATCACATCCTGCCCTCAGCTCACATCTTTAGAGCTGACGCTCATTCTTCCCGTTCAAGATACATTCACAAACGGCTCTGACCCAATTGTTCACAACAATCTACAACGTCTCCATCTAAGCACGGCAGGCGACCTCGGAATTCTCTTTGACAAGCTCACACTACCAGCTTTGAATGATCTTTCGCTCTCTGAGGTCCACGGGTCCTTCCCCAACATTACCCCCGTACACATCATTCACTGGCCACAATCCCAGTTCCTTGCGTTCCTCCTTCGTTCTGTGTGCACCGTCAAACACTTTATCATACAAGAATGCGATATCTCCGCGGAGGAGATGCTGGAGTGCCTTGCACATCCGCAGATATCAACATGGTTGGATTCGCTGTCTATCACGGAAGATCATCAAAAGCATTTATGTGTGACGGAAGAGGTGTTGAGGCGGTTGACGCATACCACCTTCGCAGAAAAGGTTCTGCATAGTGGGGACAATGTGCCGGCGGAGGAGACCAATACCGAGACGCTCTGTCCGAATCTCAGCACCATCAAGCTATGGGGATGCATCTCTGCCCAGGACGGGAGAGTGGCGGATATGGTTGAGTCGAGGTGGTTATCGGCCGAGGATTGCCCCGTCAAGCAATTGAAGATGGCGGTCATTGGGTTTTTCGCTAACGCGTGTCATACGGAGGATTGTGCACGGTTGCAGGCGTTGAATCGGAGGAGGTTTGGGATCACGTATCTTCGACTTTGATATGATATGAGGGTGCGTCTACTTTGATTTCTGTCATATGCATACGCGCACACGTTCGAAATTTAGGTTCCTCGTTGCGAGCTTTTGAAGTACATTCATCACCAGAAAAAAACTACTAGAAAGAACCCCGTGCAATTTCTCGGGCGAACGAGCCAGTGCCAGGAGGAAAAGACCAATACACCCCGAGCCCATCAATGGCCTCTTGAGCGTCTCCCCGATTCACCAATCCAGCATCCACCAGATCTAGTACAACGATGGAGAGCCAGTACCGACATCCTTCACCCACCGGAGCAAACCTATACACATCTCTTTTCTTCGTGATCAAGACATCTAGAACCGTCGCAACATTACACCCCTCACCAATCACAGGAAGCGACTTGTGAAAGACGTTGTAGGCGTCATAATTGACCCGTTCCGTGTCAAGCATAACCATCGCAACATCGTTATCGTCTGGAGCGACGTCAACGTGGACCGAGGAGCTCGGTGATGTTTCGAGGTACATGGTCCAGTGGTTGGTGGGTTGTTGCCCGTCGCTACCTGAGTTGTCCTCGTTTGGGTGGGCGATGAAGTGGATGTGGGAAATGGGGAGGGAGAGGCTGGTTTTGGAGAATTGGCTTATTCCCCAGTGGTCGTTTACGGTGTTGAAGATGTGGTTTTGGACTTTTTCTTCGACTGGATTCGATGTTGGTGTGGCGAGAGGCATGGTATGGTTGTTGTGCGGAAACCTTGAGGTCGGGTTCAGTTGAATAAACAAAACTTCAGAAGACGTTCAGCAAGTGGTTGCATCTGTTGAACATACTTGCCTAGAGATACTTGAGTCTCAGGGTGATTCTTCGATGTCTTTGCGAAACTTAGTTGAATAGAATAAACTCTGGTTCAGAAAGCAGACGACAGGATGGGGATCAACGTGTCGGAGGAGCCTTCAAGTTAGGAGATACGCATAGTACTGAGTCGCGGCACCGAACAAGAAGAGGTCGACTCTGAAATCTGGCTTTGAAAATTTTGGTAAAAGGGATCGGCGTATGACCTCGATACCGGATCAAATTCATCCAGTTTTCTTTCTCCGAGCTCTATCTATCAGCTACAGAATATTCAAATACTTCATCTCCGGAGGCTCACTCAGTTTTAGGCTCCTGGCAGTACGACCGCTACGGTCTCATGGACTCAATTCTACGCATGGCTACCAAACGGACAGCTCGCAGTGGGCAATATTTGAGAGACTGGACCCAGCCATCATCTCCTCTAATGCGTGTTGAAGAACGTGAGGCCCGTGCAGGGGAGCCAATGGTGGCATGGGACTACGAAGATGTCTTGGGTGGCGGTTTGACTTGTTGAGGCAAGATATCTGGGGAAGGCGGATAAAGGCTTAAGGTGCTAGCGCTTTCCAACCGACTCTTTGGACAGCAGTAGTGTAAGGGACAGACAGTTAACTTTGTCCTCAGTATGGATATCCAAGCATAATCCCCTCTCTCTGTCAGATTTGTCAAAGATCTAGAGAGCGAGTCATTAATTGCAGGATATTAGTATCAGCTAGTCAAACGCCACATTCGAATGTGTACATACAATAGAATACATACAGCATCAAGTTTGCAAGCAAATATTAATGAGCGTGGTGCACGAGTAAGGAAGGGGGCCATAGTGGGGAATAAGTAAGAAAAGAGTGCATGAATCTTGTAAGTGAGTGAGTGAGTGGTGCAGCGGTGCGTCCTAGAGCCTATAAGTAATTTCGAAGCCTATCAGTAAATATGAGTGTGAGAGGAAGGGAAGGATGTGCATGGCGAACAAGAAAGTTCGAATGATGAGGAGGGAGAAGGACGAAGACGAAGGAGGGAAAGATGATGCATAATTATTCACTTGAATGAAATCGTGGATGGGTCCGGGTTGGTCGATTAATTGCGTAGGCTGAGTCGTCAAGAAATCGAAGGGGGTATCGTGTAGGGTATCTTCATCGTCTATCTCTTCCTCCCTCCTCTCCTCTCCTCCCCTTCCAACTATGTCGGCCACCCTCTAGCAATCCTAGCAGCCCCACCCCCAACCCTCCCAAGGAAATTCCAAACAGCAGCAGTCCCATCAGGCGAAAAACCCTCCCCAGCAGCCTGCATTGAATTAAAACTATGCCACGCGGTCCGATCGTAATACGTCGCGCCCCCAGGAACAGAATAGTGCGGGACCATGTACGGGCTCATCACGAGCATCGCCAACGCCGATACGCCCACAACCATCAACGCTTGTCCCGCCATCCCAATCGTCACGGAGTTGTAGGAGTTTGAGGAGGAGGATTTGTCGCCGCCGCCATAAACGTAAGTGTTATAGATATTATAAAACTTGCTTCGCCTCTTCTGATCCTTCCTCGAAGAAGAAGCCCGTTCAGAAGACGCAACAATCTTATCAATAACCGCACACTGCACGCCCAACTCCTCCTTCAGGGCCTGCCACTCCCTCGCGGCCTCCTCCGAAATCCCACCTTCAACAGGCTGGAAAGGGATCTTCACGCCTTGATGCCACTCTTGTAAAATCTCAGCGGCGATCCGGCGTTCCCTGTCTTGTTGTTGGTCAGAGGTGGTGATGTCCCCGTAGGCGGGCGGTTGGTCTTCGAGGAGCTGTTTGGCATGGGGTTTAGGTGTGCCGGGGATGATGGTCATTGAGGAGGAGGATGAAGATGAGGGGAGGGGTGAAGGGGATCGAGAACGTTGTTCAGGAGACGACGAAGAGGTGGTGCCTTCCACAGACGAAACTTCGTTCAGAATGACGATATCGTCCGTCTGAATCTCCATCTCAGCCGTACGCCTAGACTCCGTCTGAACGGCGAATATCCGGGTAGGCACGTCCTCAGTCTGCGTGCTGAACGACACAGTGAGGATTTTAGGCTCCGGGTCCGTCTGCGTAGAATGTGACACGGCAAAGAGGACAGGATCATATTGCGTGCAACTGTCCGAATAATCTTTCGCTTCTTCGAATTCTCGCCTTTCGAAATTTTGTGCGTTTGCGCGGCTTGCGACTTTCTACAGAAAAAAGTCATCAGCATCTTCCCCCTAAAAAGAAAAGAAAAAAAGAAAAAAAGACAAACCCTCTTCTTCCTCGTAATAATCGTCTGAATCTCCTCCTCCTCCTCACCCTCCGTATCATCCTCCCCCTCTCCCTCCGCAGCAACATCCCCAACCTCCGCCTCATCTTGCCCCTCCTCGCCCAACCACTTCATCTTCCCCAACATCTCCGCACCCAAACTCTTACTAACACTCCCCGGCGCACTCCCCGGAACACCATACCCCACCACCCCACCAACAGCCGCATTCCGCATCTCATCCATATCAAACCTCATCCTATCAATCGTCTCCTTCAACAACATATTCTCATGCTTCTGCTCATCCAGTTGTTCATGCGCCTGTTGTGCAATGGATAAATCAGCTTCGAGTTGTAAGATCCGCGCTTCGTAGTTTTCGTGCTCTTTGGCGTATTTGAGCGCTTCTACTTCTTGTAAGGCGGCGGATTCTTTTAGCGTGCGCAGTTGTTCTTCTCGTGTACGGAGTTCATCTCTGTATTTCTCGGATGCGGCTGTCAGGGGAGGGGAGGGTAAGTTAGTAAGGAAGAAGGGGAGCGGGGGAGGGGGAGAGGGACGTACCACATTGATCTTGGTACTGCTTGTTTAAACTAGAATAAGTTGAGCGGGAATGTTCCAGTTGCTTGTTAAGCCTTGATATCTCTTGCTCCATGCTGCTGATCTGCGTCGTGTTCAAGCGCTACAAAAAAATAAACCCCATCAGCCACCTTTTCCTCGCGAAAAAAAGCAGAAAAAAAGAAAACATACATCCTTCGACCTCAACTCCTTCTCCTCCCTCTTCGTATGCGCCAACTCACTCCTAACTTCCTCAAGCCGACTCTGCATCTCCTCAAGCTCAAGCTCATGTTCAGAAAGTTTATGCTGCAACGTCCGTTCAGCTTCCATACACTTCCTATTCAAATCCGCATTCGCCCTCTGCAGCGCGTCGAGTCGATCCAAAGGCTCCAACGACACCGTCGAGCTCGTCGTCGAACGGTCCATTACAAGACCTAACAGCGAATCCTCCGGATCTGAGTCCGAGTCGTCTCCATTCCCATTCCCGTTCCCGTTCCGATTTGCACGAGGCATGGGAAGGGAAGAGATGGAGTCGATGAATAGGCCGCTTGGATTTGAACGGGAGGCGTTGAGGGTGTGGTTGTTGTCGTCGGGCGAAGAGTACCCGTGCTCGTCGTATCCATAGTTATTGATCGGCTGGGATTGGGCACGGGAGTGGGGCCGGGAGAAGGTCCGTCCGCTGTTGTATGGAGGCGAACCGATCGGGGAGAAGCTTCTGCTTAGGTCGTTGGATGATGTGGAGGGTGAAGTGGGGTTTGATGGTGCGCGAACGCGTCCGCTGGTACTTCTGTTGAATGAGCTTGGTGGGCCGACGGACTGTAACAATAATTGGGTGAGTGGGCGCGTCGTGAAGAGTAACAGGAAAAAAATGGGGCACCTCGGAATCACTCCGGCTCCCTGCGTCGCTTTTCCTTCTATGCGCCGGTGCAGGCCTTTTTGACCAGCTTGAAGGGGCGTTATTAGCTAGAGGTGTCGAGCGCTGTCTTCTCTCAGTATCAAACGGCGACTTTGGGTTGTTTGGTGTTTGCGGACCACGCGAAGAGGGTCTGCTCCCCGATGAACGGTAATACGACGTCCCATTCGACTCGTTGCTCGAGGACCGATGATAATGGCTATAGTCATCCCTCTCCTCGCCTCGTCCCCTCGTGGGCAGCAGCTGCATGTCGTCATCGCTGTTCGGGCTGCGCGGTGGACTCGCCCTCGTCTTCTCCGCTATGAATTGCAGGAGAATTTGTGGGGTGACTTCGAGTCCTGGGTTGTCCGCCAGGAGTGACTTGAGTAGCGTGAGTTCTTCCTCTGAGAGTAAGGGTGAGTTGGATACATCTGAGAAGGAGCGGAATATGTCGACGAGGGCGTCTGCGGGTATAGCTGGTTCTCCGGAATCGTTTATGTGGGACTTTGGGTGGTCGAGGAAGATTGTGCGGAGCTGGTCGTCGATGGTGGCGATGGATTGTCTGTTGCGACCGTAAGTTGCCTGATGCGGGGGGAACTGTTAGAGATACGGAGAGAGTAATGAAGAGGGTGCTCACCATATTGCTGAGGATAGGAAAGGAAAGGTTATACCATTTGTTAAAAAGAGAACATTGACAATGTTCAATTTCAACGTGTTGTGCCTTCTTTGTACATCAAAGGACAATGCACACGTGATGGTGTCAGGCCACGCGCTGTAAGCCACCATTGATGATAAAAGGGATGGGTGGAGAGCGAACGAAGGTTCCGCGGATTAGATAGGCTGCTTAATCTCGACGGCGGTACTTTGAGCCGACGCTCACTCGTACAGATTTCTTGAGTTGAGATCGTGCGCCTCGGCAAGAATGACGAAGATGGCAAATATATATACAGTCATCTACCTGCTAATGATACACCCAAAATGAGAAATTAGCTTCAACAGATTTGAGCACAACCTTTCTCTACAAAAACTACATGAAAATCTCAGATAAATTCCCGTCTATCACTGTACCAAATTTCAGAATGTTTGACCCACATTTCACAAAGAAAAATTAAGATTATGGGTGTATCATTGAGGGGTGTGACTGTATTTGGCTATTTCTGAAAAACAGTCTATTTTGTATGCTCCACAGCTTTGCCAATTCTGCCTCAATTGCATCCAAATTATGTACGGTGGTAGATATGAGTTTGTACTACTTGTTACAACTTGTTTCATAAAAATCAGTCTAGTATTGAGTGAGATATTGGCTAGTCAAAAGTGTATCAAATGGGGGTGGCGTATCATTAAGGGGTGGATGACTGTATGATATCGAGAAAGCAAAGGTGGTTTTGCGAGACACCGCGATACTCCAAAATGCTCGGTCGTGTGGCCAAGGTCCATGAATAGAACTCATGGTGAGTTGTTTAATTAGGTTCATGCTGAAATGAATGTCCAACATCGTTCGGGAGTCGGCAAATGTTTGGAAACCTGCCAAGGTAAAGTACTTTGAGCACCATTATGTCTATATAAAAATTGAATAGAAATTTGTTTCCTACCATTTTTTTCCTGTCTGCTTCACATTGTATAGGTGAAAGATGTGATCACTGGCCCAAGTCCAAGCCCCACCTCACCACACTGCACCTACCACCTTAAAATCATGGCAGCAAGTTATTTAAGAATATGTTTGCAACAGTGTAGCATATTAAGCTCCTTTGTCAAGCCAAAGGAATCAAACACAATTTTAGTGAATTTTGGTGAAAATTTTAAAATGTGACAATAAGATTTGGCCCTTTGCATGACTGGTTGTCAGACTATAAATCTTACATCTGGTCTGTCTCATGGTAAAATTCTTTGCTTACATGCCTGACTGAGGCTGATTGTCTCTCATTTGAGGTATCTCCTGAGGGTATGGGGTGTGTAATGTGACCCCATTTCTTTTGCTTTGTAACTACTTTAACCAAGGTCACAGAATTCATTTTGGACATACCTCTATCAGCCCATAACCTCTCATAACCCATAGCCCAGGGTTTCCACCCAGGTACATTACTTTGCAACACATACATTTGCTTTAAAATGCCTGTTAGTGCCCATGTCATTCAGCTCCAATTTTCTACCATAACACTGCATACATATGTTTGTACATTATCATTCCTTCCCCCTCCTTCCTAAAATAAAACCCCAAACAACAATCATTCAACTTTTCCTTGGCTGTATTTATCCAAGTCAGGTTGGAGAGGTTGCTGAATATGTAGATTCAAAACTTGCATCTTCAACTTCTCAGCTTCCTCAAATTTTCCTTGATTTGCAAGAGTTGATGCAAGATTGTTCCTGCTAATCAGGGTTTTTGTATGTTCTGGCCCCAGCAGCTTTGTATGCAGATTCAGAACTTGCACCTGCAACTTCTCAGCTTCCTCAAACTGTCCCTGACCTAAGAAAGTTAATGCAAGATTGTTCATGCTGGCTAGTGTATCTGGATGTTCTGGCCCCAGCAGCTTTGTACGCAGATTCAAAACTTGCACCTGCAACTTCTCAGCTTCCTCAAATTGTTCTTGATTTGCAAAAAGTTGATGCAAGATTGTTCATGCTGTTAGTGTATGTGGATGTTCTGGCCCCAGCAGCTTTGTACGCAGATTCAAAACTTGCATCTGCAACTTCTTAGCTTCCTCAAATTGTCCTTGATTTGAGAAAGTTAATGCAAGATTGTTCATGCTGGTTAGTGTATGTGGATGTTCTGGCCCCAGCAGCTTTGTACGCAGATTCAAAACTTGCATCTGCAACTTCTTAGCTTCCTCAAATTGTCCTTGATATGAAAGTTAATGCAAGATTGTTCATGCTGGTTAGTGTATGTGGATGTTCTGGCCCCAGCAGCTTTGTACGCAGATTCAATACTTGCATCTGCAACTTCTCAGCTTCCTCAAATTGTTCTTGATTTGAAAAAGTTGATGCAAGATTGTTCATGCTGGTTAGTGTATGTGGATGTTCTGGCCCCAGCAGCTTTGTCTACAGATTCAAAACTTGCATCTGCAACTTCTTAGCTTCCTCAAATTTCCTTGATATGAAAAGTTAATGCAAGATTGTTCATGCTGGTTAGTGTATCTGGATGTTCTGGCCCCAGCAGCTTTGTACGCAGATTCAAAACTTGCATCTGCAACTTCTCAGCTTCCTCAAATTTTCCTTGATATGCAAAGTTGATGCAAGATTGTTCATGCTGTTAGTGTATGTGGATGTTCTGGCCCCAGCAGCTTTGTACACAGATTCAAAACTTGCATCTGCAACTTCTTAGCTTCCTCAAATTGTCCTTGATATGAGAAAGTTAATGCAAGATTGTTCATGCTGGTTAGTGTTTGTGGATGTTCTGGCCCCAGCAGCTTTGTACACAGATTCAAAACTTGCATCTGCAACTTCTTAGCTTCCTCAAATTGTCCTTGATATGAAAAGTTAATGCAAGATTGTTCATGCTGTTCAGTGTATGTGGATGTTCTGGCCCCAGCAGCTTTGTACACAGATTCAAAACTTGCATCTGCAACCTCTCAGCTTCCCCAAATTGTCCTTGATTTGAAAAAGTTAATGCAAGATTGTGCATGCTGTTAGTGTGTCTGGATGTTCTGGCCCCAGCAGCTTTATACTCAGATTCATAAACTTGCATCCTCAACTTCTCAGCATCCTCAATTTTTCCTTGACATGCAAAGGTTGATGCAAGATTTGTCATGCTGACTAGTGTTAATTGATGTGTTTCTCCAAATTTTTCTTTTCTTATCTTCATAAGTTGATATTGAAGGTCCTCTGCATCTTTCCACAGGCCATTTTCTTGCATTACATCACTGAATCTGATATATTCAAGCTCATCAAATTCTTTTTTGATGTAGTTTTGCTGTTGAAACTGATAATTGGCCTTGATGTGCACTAACAGAAGCCTTCGAAATGCAAAGTCTTCAGCTGCACCACCTATTGGAATAGAGTGCACAAGTATCAATTTGGCTACTTTATGCATAACTTGTTTTTCTGATATGGCCATTCTATCTCTATTCCACTGATGCATCAAAGGATGGACAGTATAGATACCAGAAGATGAGCCTTCTTTGATCAATGAGAATGATCTGAGAACCCTAATTCCTTCATGAAAGATTATTTCATTCCAGCATTGATCCTCTCCAAGCTGAAGCAAGTCAGTGATGCTCTTTATAACCTTTTCATCCAGCTTTTCATATTGTTCTGAACTGAATGAAGTGGAAGCTTTTCTGAATATAGCCTCAAATATATTTTCATAATGAAAAAAGGCAGCAGTTTGAAGAATAAGAATAGCTGCATGGGCAGCCTCTCCATCTTTGCTGCTTGTCTTTCTTCTTGCCCTAGATTCAATTTCACAAAATGACAAGTCCCAGGTTTGATAGACTGTACGGTTATATTGAGATGCTCCTTTGAAGTTAGAATCATTCATAAGTCTCATTCGATGCTGAGAAAGATTCTGAAGATAATTATCAATACTGCAGAGACCAGCTTCAATGGCAGCCCCAGCTTGATCAACTGCCAGAGGTAAACAGCAGAGCTCATTGACAATACTTTGTGCTAGATTATAGATATTTCCAGATGCTCCAGTGAGGTGGCTAGCTTTCAGAAGAAGCAAGATAGCTTCATTCTCTGCCATTTGGCAAACCTCCAGAGAATTCTGATAAGTTGTAACACGTCCAAGAGATCTATTTCTACTTGTGACCACAATATTTCCCTGAGACCCAGATGGAATAAATTTCTCTACAACTTCAGGTGCACCATCAGCATTATCAAACACTAGAAGCCAATCACTCTGCAGTGAAGAGATCCATGCAAGAGCAGACTGAGAGGACACAGAGCTCAAACTAACAGCAACTTTAGCATCAGGATGGAAGCAAAGACCCTTCAGACCCAGAGTAATTGTATCTTCAGAAGATGCATCAATCCAAAAGACATGGGAGAATCTAGAAATGTTCTTCAAAGACCTCAAAAGCTAATAGATCAAGAGCAAATACCTGTCAGCCATCTCTTCCACAAACTTCAAACAAATTTGAGTCTTTCCAATGCCTCCCATACCATATAGTAGAAAAGATTTCCTCAGTGTATTCCCCTGATCTGAAGCTGCAAAGTGATTCTTCAGTTTCTTGATAATGTCTTCACGACCTGTAAATAGAGCACTTGAATTTGGTTTCTGGGGAATGGAAAGTGTATCATTCTGAATGCTGCTGCTTTGTTGGTTAAACTCCATCTTGAAAAAAAAAAAAAGGATCAATATCTCAATGATCACTACCATCATAACAGAACATACATTTTGGGCACTATAGAAGTTGGAATCCTTGATAATGAAGTTGTGAGCTCCCTGAAATACATTCTGGTGTCCCATGAAATATAAGCAGAAGAATCTATTTGACTCAAAGTGTAGACATGTACCAGAGCTGTGCCTTCTGTAACCTCAGGACTCCTTGTAAAGATCTCGTGAGCATGATATGCGCAGATATGGAAGTGAACCCTAACCTTAAACCAGTTGAAAGATTCTCATTGAATGGGCGGCGAGACTCTGAGAGTCGATTGTACAATGCCTTGAACTTGCCTTTCAAACGACTTCCGAGGGGGCGACCAGGATCAGGCATGGTGGTAGAGAAGGAAGTGACAATGCTGTGCGGCGTCAAATGTGGGTGGCTGACTCAGATATTGTGGCTGACAACACCCTGCTTTCTCGAAAAGGTAAATATGTAGCGGGTTCATACAGCTGCTATCTACGCCCTTACAATTCCGTTGTAGGGGAATGAAGGAATGAATGTGTCAGATGAGCGATGGGGAGGGTTGCAGAACCGTTGGCGAGACGAGGATTTCAGCAGATCTCTTTGCCAGTGTTTGGTATGAGCTGGCGAACCTCCTCCTCGCCGCTCGGCACCACCCCTCTACCCAAAATCGTTTGCTAATGACCAAGCTAGCCTTTCGTCCTATACATCGCATCAATAGATCCCACTTATTGCCCGCTCCACCAATGCCGCTCTCCACGGTGGTCAACGCGGCCCTTGAAAGTTGGAGGCACAATGTTCCTCAGCGGTATGTGTTCACCGTTTTCTTTTGATAACGAAGTTCTTGTTGACAAGTCATCAGGCAACGCCGATGGCACGAACCTGTACCTTCAGTGTTATATCTTCAAAACCCTTGCCTTCAAGCAATCTCGTAACCCAATCCCCCGATCTGAAGCCTATCCAAGACGGACGAGGTATCTACGGCATAATGATGGGCGTGTTTTGTGCATGGGCGACTGGGTTCTTGTCTCTGAGGTTTTCGATATGTTTCTCATATTTCTCCCGCTCATTTCATTGCCAGACGTCCTACGCAGCTTTCGCGTACAACCCTTATTCAGGATGCGACGCTTTTCCTAAGCCGCCGCCCAACAAGAGAACTAGAGACGCCACAATTGTCATACACTCTGCTCTCCCTTTATGACATCTACCCCCGCCACACTTTCCGCCTGTGGCTAGTAGCTTGTCTACCCAATGTCCAACATACCTCCTACAACTGTCCAATCCTGAGCACGTCACACGCCGCAGCGTGTTCCCTTCCTGGACGATTACTTTCATCCGAATGCCCGGCCCAAGCTCCTTTGCTTCGCCGATGGGCTAATCAGTCGACGTTCAACCATTTTGAGATGCTTTGAAGGATCAAAGCCAGACTGGCCAGTGGGAATTTGGGAAACACCCGTCGTGAGACGCCCTCAGGTTTCCAACCCACGATTGTTGGCAGAGAAAATGAAGACATAGGGAGCACCACAGGGGGGATTTTCGGACGGGTGTTGTGGACGCGACGCGCCTTGACGCGACGACGATGAGAAAGACACTTGGCTGAAACCAATCGATAAATGTCGTCAGATTATCTAATGGTACGCTTCACATCCCGGAGTCTTACATCCTCGTCTGACGTCCTCCAAGCCAATTCTATCATAACAATTCTATATGTGCGCGGATAATGCCAGTCTCCCCGCCGGTACAGTATACGTTGTCTCACCAGTCAATTCATTCCCCGACTCTGTATTGACTATCGCTCCACGGTCCCCTTTAAAGTTGAATATGCAAAATGAGCAGCAAGCTCAACACCCACTTTGAACAATGTGGATCCCCCTCGCTGCTGCTGCCCTGGCTGGGTTGGCTGTTGCCTGGCCCACGACGACAATCCCGACTACTACCACCACAGCACTCAACTTCCAACCTTCCGGTGGTCTCGGAACCAACTCTACACCTCCGTTCTATCATCCCCTGAGCGACTTTGATTTCCAGTCCCTCGTACGTCTGGCTTGCTCATCTCATCTCTCGTCCATCCCTACTGACGTTCAACGCCACAGAACCTCGCATTGAACCAACAGCTCCTCGAACTCGACCTCTTCCACTTTGGCCTCGCAACTTTCACAGTTCAAGAATTCGAGGACGTACAGATCTTCGAAGCGGACAGATTCCTCATCCAGTTCTTAGCTGATCAAAAACTGTCGCATGCTACTCTGCTCTCAAACATGATCGGAGGTGGGGTAACCTCGTCCCATAACTCCCAGCAGCATTGAGGCCTAAACGTTACGATACAGAACAAGCAGCCAATCAGTGCACTTATCAATTCCCATTCGAAGACGTCCGCGAATTCATCAACTTCAGCCAACAGGTTCGTGCCTCCCTCCCTTCCCCTCTTCCCCACCGACCCCTCCCCCTCCAGATAGCAGCAATAGGCGAATCCGGTATCCTAGGCTTCATCGAACACCTCGACTCGCGCGCAGCCGCCCAACTCCTCGCTCAAACACTAACAGCCTCCTCCCGCGAACAAATGATATTCCGCCAGTACGAAGGCCTCTTCCCCGTTCCTGTCGACTTTCAAACGGCGATTACGCAGAGCATGATGTGGACGCTGTTGGCGCCTTTGATTATAAGTTGTCCAGCTGGGAATCCGGTGATTGAGTTTCAGAATTTTCCGGCGTTGAATGTCGTTGTGCGTTTTTGTCCTTCCATTTTCCGTTTTACTTCCTTCACCCCTCGACCTCCCTACTCACCCATTCTTCCACACAGAACAACCCCGACCCAACACCCTTCGTCAACACCTCCATCCCAGACAACAACACCAACCCCGCCATCACGCATAACCGCTCCATTCCCCTCTCCTTCCCCGGACGACAGGTCAATCTTACTTGGGATTTACCCGGTCAAGCGATAGGCCCCAATAGTAGTTTCGTTACGAATACGACTGCTGGTCTGCCTCAGGTGAGGTTTGGCGTTGGTTTTATGTCTTCTTCCATCCATCCTTAAATTACTTGCGCGTGGGACTGACGAATGGAATGTGGTATAGTTCGTAGCCTGGATATCGCAACTCAACACCACCTACACCGTCCTTGAAAACATCGTCAATCAGACGGGAATGACGTTCCAGCCGAATGGGACCGTTTTCGGGAATGGGTCGTCGCCTATTGTTAATGCTACCATGCACGTACCTCCCTTTGCCGTATCGAATTGAGTGGCTGATGAGTATATATAAAAGGTTCATTGCGATAACGGATGAAGATATCTTCGTAACGCCGTTCAATATTTCGTTCATCAATCGGCATATCGTTGCTGGGCCTGCTGTTTATCAGGCTGGTTGAGCTCCGTTGGAGCGCATACCTATCCCTCACCATTGAGCTGTGGACGATTTAGCTCCTACGTAGCTATGGACGACATCTTTTCTTATACGGACAACGTGCCCCCCTCAAGCACAACTTCCTCACTTTTCGTTTGACCTATTATCCTTTCCTTGTAGCACACGACATAGACCATTGACTTGCGACGATCTGATTATCTTATCATGTCTTTACTACGTGTACTTTTACGTGCTATTTACGAACGCCAGAACATTTGCCAGTTTGACAAGCCCTGGGGAAAGTGATCAAGCAACAATTGTACATGTTTTTGCGTCTCTTGCTTCTCAACAACATGCTCCCGTCAAGGCTCTTCAAAAACTTGGGCATCCTACCACCACTACGCAGCCTCATGGTTCCACACCACCCATCCATCTCTTTTCAGCTGCGACCCGCAGCTTTTTCAACAGCCAGAAGACTTCCCATACCTCTCGCTCGCAGACCGTACACCACATCTCTGCCACATACAGAGCCAATATCAGAGGATGCCTCTGCCTCTTCTTCTTCTTCCTCACCCTCCTCCTCCTCTTCTCCATTAACAACCACCTCTTCCCAACCCCTCCCCGAAAAACTCGAACCCCGACTCTCCATGACATTCACATGTACAGTTGAGGGATGCGGCGAACGCTCAACCCACCAATTCACAAAACGCAGCTATGAGCGCGGTATTGTGTTGGTTGAATGTCCGGGGTGTAAGAATCGGTGGGTTTCTTCTTTTTTCTTGAGATTGGGGTCCTGACTCACAACGGGGAACGTTGTAGGCATCTGATAGCGGACCACCTGGGCTGGTTCAAATTCGGCACTGAGGAAGGGAAGAATCCTACGATTGAGGATATACTCCGTGCTAAAGGGGAGAAGGTTCGGAGGGGGAGTTTGGGTGCTGGTGGGGTGGTGGAGTACTATGACTGAGTTGAGGAAGTTTTATGTTGGTTCCCCACTGTGCTTTGATGAACTACCCCCACTTACATATTCTATTGGATTGGTTAACTTATAGGCTTGTAATGCGCGTTGAGCTGAATAATTTTAGTAGTCTCTGGATAGGCAGGATCTAAGGTCATACAGCGAGCGCGCGACGCACTCTGGACCTGAAGGTCGAGGAGCAGACGTTGAACAGGAGCGTATTCGTCCGCGACTGTCCTCATCACCCAGCCTGAGGGGCCCTACCCAATACCACCACCACGCTCGCAGGTTGAACTCGTGACTATCGCGCCAAACCTTCTACCTCAAGATGTCCTTGAAAGGCGGTGCTCCTTCAGCGAGTCGACGGAGCAACATGATCGTACTCGATCAGAATCCATGAACAGGAGGAACTCTTGAATTCGCCACAAGTTGTCCAAGTTCAGGCGTTGGTGGCCAATGCCAATCGGGGCGGGCTTTATCCAACGCTGAAACCTATTGGACCAAGGAGCCATTTTTTTCGAGGCATAGTCGCTTGTTCATACATCAGACAATGCTTTCTGGAACAACTGTTACATCATGACGGATTCTCTCCAAAGATCTTAACCACGATCGTATGCCCCGCTGCCTCTCCTCCGCGACTGCCTCTCGTTCGTCAGTTAGGCCAGCCAAGCCAAAACCCAGTCCCAACCATCAAGAGTCTCTGCAGATCGACCAGCTCCTCGAGCGTAATCACCGGGCAGGGATCTTGAAATCCACTGTGGACAAACGGCGGCGGACAAAAGCATTCCCCAGGACGACTGATCAGTCAAGGGCGGTGACGAACTGACGTAGAGATTGCATGCATCATCTCTTATAGGTTCCCTAGGCTATGACCGCATGCCAGCTGGCTTTACCCCTCTCCCCCACATCTGTCTGGGCTTTGGCCACCCAAGCCAAAAATCGAATCTCAGCCATCAACAACCTCTACTATCGAATTGACCAGCTTCTCCTCGAGCATCGTCACCTAATCATCATACCGGGGCAATATTTTTGCGAACTTTCGTTTGTCGACTGCCAGCACCCTCGCTTCTTGTGGGTCCTTGGAAGGAGTGTACTCGTTCACAGTTTGAGCTTGGGTATCGGGTCGCCCTACTCCAAACCTGCCATCGAGAACACCTACAAATCGACCCTCTCCTCTCCATCAAGGACATAAATGCCACCAGAGTTAAGACAGGCACTTCTAGGACAACTGTAACGATGGTGATTTGGTCAGTCAAGGGCGATTGAATGAAAATGGAGGCTGCAAGCATCACCCCTCTCCCCCTAGATTTCGGCCGTTGTTATATCCCACCCAGCTGTCCCTCTCTCCCTCACAGTCGTTCGGTTCTACGGTCGTCAATCAAGTTCCCTCACCCGAAATCTTACAACGTCATGTATATCCAGACAATGGACCACAGCAAGTCCAAGTTTCCATTAAACGTGTCCCTTCGCTCATTCTATCAGTGCAAGGCCGGTTGGTGTGATGAATACCCACGTTCAAACCCTCATTTAGGCCCTCTCCCTTCCCGTTCCACACATCCACTTCCACTGCGGTCCGCATCGCCCACTGGAATGAGGACACGGGCAGCAGAACCACCCATCGGGGCAAATGTATGGACATTCCGTTTCTCTAAACGAAACGATTTTGTGGAAGACGTCATCAATGGTGTGTCCTTGGATGCTCTTTTTCAAGCACAACCATAGCGATGTTGTTATTTGGCCGGAGAGCAACATCAACATAAATGAAAGATGTTTGTGATGGGCAAAGGCTATCGGCGCTCAGGGCTCTACATTGTGTCGATCTGGTAGATGCTGGCTTGGTAGAAGAGTTACTCAAGATGTCGTTCGTTGATGGGCTGGGATTGTATTGGTTTTAGCACAAAAATCATGCTCACTTGTCAACGTAGATATGAATGTCCTTCACATTGCGAGGGTATAACTCCCGTGGTATGCATAGAAAACGAACTTTGACCCCACCATCACAGTTGACTATGTGTGATCCCGAACCTCTTTATGTTCAACGCCACCAACCGACTCCAATCCTCCGTATGACATGCGCCAGGGGAAAACCCTATTACTGCCGTCCTCAGTTGCATGATGGGGCATCCCTCGGTCCTGAATAACCACCTCGACTCAACCATATCCGCGACCTTTCCATCCTGGGCGGAAATGCATCCCCACAGCTTGATGGCCGTGAGATTTGGACAGATGGTCTCCGATGGGGTATACGTCAACCGCCTAAGCACCTCATCCGTCACGCACAGATTCTTTAGGTGACCTTCCATGATAGACAACGAACCCAATGATTTTGATATCTGCGGATGTGCGAGGCACTCTGCTAAATCTTCTGCGGAGATATCACACTCATCAATGATGAATTGCTCGATGTTGCAACCTGAACGTAGGAGGAATGCGAGGAACTGGGATTGTGGCCAGCGGCCCAGGTGTATAGGGGGGTCGGGTGCGGTTCCATGTAATTCGGAGAGCGATAGATTCTTCAAAGCTGGTAAAGTGACTTTGTCAAAGAAAGCTGCCAAGTTACCTACAGCACTTAGATGAAGGTGTTGTAAAGTGTTGTGGACAAATGGGTCACCGTCGTTAGAGACGGGGAACATGGGAAGGAGCATCAGTTCCAGGGATTTGAGATGAGGGCAGGTCGCAAGGATACATAGGCCTTTGTCCACAACGGTGGGAGAGCCCAGCGTGAAGTGTGTGAGCTGCTCCCAGGGAAAGGCGAGCGTCGCGTATGATTTCTGGCTCAGCCAGCTGATGGAATGGAGCCGTGGTGCGGAGATCATCATGGATTTAATGCGGTCCACATCTTCCAGTGCCCACAAGGAATGATTTTCATATAAGTGTACCTCCTCAAGTAAAGGATACGTGGCGTTCCTGGGGAGGGAAGCGAACCCAACTTTCCCATTCCATGCATTTTTGTATCTCAGAAGGATTTTTTGCCATCGAAAGTGATGGGGAATGAAGAGATTGAGCATGGACGCGACTGGTGATTCAGCGGAGTGGTCAGGGTTTGTATCGCCATATAGCAGGGTGCGCAGGACAGGACCAAGTCGTACTGTAAGGTTGCTGTGAAACAATGGGTCTCTTTCTTCAATAGAGAAAGAAAGCGCGTAGGAGCCAGAGCGCTTGATCCACTTTTCAATGGTCCGTTTGTCAGGGTAAAACTTCCCATTCCGTATCTCGACCACTATCAAGGACCATAATTCGGGCATACCGAATGCAATATTCCTCCAGGAAACACAAACGCCAGTCAAAACACTTGGAGAGACACAAGTGGGGGATTGAAAAAAATGCCTGTCGGAGGCCCAGAAGAGGAATATGATACGAATGATCTCTGGGGGGAGCCTACGTATGGGCGAGAGTTCGTCACGATGGAAATCCAAAATGTTTGGACATTGCCCCAAGACAAGGCTGCTCAAGGACGCCAACAGGGCGTGTGCTTCGTTTCGCTGCTTCATCCTAGTTTTCAAGGCTTCCTGAGAAATTGACCAAATCATCGTCGAAGTCGAAATTGACTCAGAGATGTGTCCTCTGATACTGGTCACGACCGATTGTGACTTTCGTACGCGTGACTGGAAGCGGAGATGGCCAACCCTGGGCCAACTACTTCAAAACCACTTCCATGTCCACCACTGAGGGGTGTGGTGAGTTGGAGGAATGCATTATGACGTTCTAGTAGCCTAACAACGAGACCCTGGAAGGACCGAAGTCGTAGTTTTGTAAAAACCATTCTTGCGGACAATCGAAAAGTGAAAGAAATCATCAGGCGAGCCTTTCATCTCGAATCGCTTGGGGACTCCTGGTGAGCAAAAAGAGCTGACTATGGAGTTGAATAACGTTGAATAATTACAGATTGATGTCAATGAGCTCAAACACGCGCTAAATCTCCCAGCACCATCGCACTCGACAATTTAAAGATCATCCATGAACAGGAATTCTTGTATTCGCCACATGCTATCCAAGCTCAGGCGTTGGTCAGTGTCAATCAGGGCGACTGCATCTTGGCATGTATAGATAACAAAAATTGACCCCACCATCACACAGTCGAACATGTGTGATCCCGGACCTGTCTACGTTCAGCGCCTCCAACCGCGTCCAATCCTCCGTATGACATGCCTCAGCGAAAAACCCTATTGCCGCCGTCCTGAGTTGCACGATGGGGCAACCTTTGGTCCTGGATAACCATCTCGACTCTACCATATCTGCGACCTTTCCATCATGGGCGGAAATGCATCCCACAGCTTGATGGTCGTGAGATTCGGACGGATAGTCTCCGATGGGGCGTCCTCGATCAGTTGGTCGTCCCCACCACCCAGAACGTTTTCTGACAAGATAACCGATGGGGAATACGTCAACAGCCTAAGAACCCCATCCGTCATGCACAGATGCTTTTGGTGATATTCCGTGATAGACAACGAATCCAATGACTTCGATATCTGCGGATGTACGAGGCACTCCGCTATCTCTTCTGCTGAAATATCCCACTCCTGAATGATGAATTGCTTGATGGTGCAACCTGAACGTAGAAGGAATGCAAGGAACTGGGATTGTGGCCACCGGCCAAGCTGTATAGGGGGGTTGGGTGAGGCTCCATGTAATTCGGAAAGCGATAGATCCTTTAAAGCTGGTAGAGTGACTTTGTCGAAAAGGACTGCCAGGTTACCTGCAGTACGTAGATGTAGGCGTTCTAAAGTGTTGTGGACAAATGGATCGTCGTCGTCGTCGATGGGAAACATGGGAAGAAAGAGCGTCAGCTCCAGGGATTTGAGATGAGGACAGATCGCTAGGACACGAAGACCCTCGTTCATAGTGGCAATGGGGCCCTGCAAGAAGTGTGTGAGCTGCTTCCATGGAAATGCAAGCATTTTGTATGATTTCTCGCTTAGCCAGGTAACGGAATGGAGCCGTGGTGCGGAGACCATCATGGATTTGATGCAGTCTAGATCTTCTTGTGCCCACCAGTAACCTTTGTCCAAGTATACCTCTTCAAGTAAAGGATACGTCGTGTTTATGGGCAATGGCAAGGCAGTAACAACTGTACCAGGCGATGCATCGCTGTATCTCAGACGGACTCTCTGCCATCGAGAGTAATGGGGACTGAAGGGGTCGAGCATGGACGCAACTGGTGATCCAGCGGGGTGCTCAGAGTTCGTATTGTCGTGTGGCATGGTGGGCGGAATCTGATCAACTCCTGCATGGCTGCTGTGAAAAGATGAATCTCTCTCTTCAATAGAGAAAGCAAGCGCGGAGGAGCCAGAGCGCTCAATCCACCTTCCAATGGTCCGTTTGTCAGGGTAAAACTTCCCTTTCCGTATCTCGACCAGTATGAAGGACCATAATTCGGGCATACCGAGTGCAATATTCTTCCAAGCAACACAAACGCCAGTCAGAACACTCGAAGAGACATGAGTTGGGGATTGGAGAAAATGGCTGTCAGAGGCTCAGAGTAAGAATATCATACAAATGATCTCTGGGGGAACCTTGCGTATGGGCGAGAGTAGGTCACGATGGAGATCCAACTGCTCTGAAACATCTTTACGTTGCTTCAAGGGCCGTCGCAGCTCTAGTTGGCCTTCCTCGATTTCAGGTTTGATTTCGTACAAAGTTTCGCTATGATCCGTGATGCTTGCGCTTGAGATCTGCTTCTCTGATCCACCTTGCAGCGAGTACAAATCGCATTCTACGTCAACCATTTGTTCGTCAACGTTATCAAAGAGAGCTTCACCTGCGTCGACAGTGCTGCTCAAGGGCGCCAACAGGGCGTGTGTATCATTTCGCTGCTGCATCATAGTTTTCAAGGCTTCCTGAGCGATTGCCATCTCAGTCTCGAGTTCGGCGAGGATTTGGTTGTGGTGTGTTGCGATCCTTTCTAGTCGTGAGGCTTGATCAAGTAAGGAGCGCCCTGACCGATGGAGTGACACCAATCACGACTAATTGTGATTGGACCATCTGTTTCTGACAGATATACTCCCATGAACTTTTCCTCACCACTGGAGGGTGTTGTGGGTCTGATGAATACGTTATGCCGTTCAAACAACTTGAAAGGACTGGAGTCAAGAAGTGAGAGAAATCGTAAAGCGAGCCTTTCATCTCGACTCGCTTGGGGAGCAAAAAGAGCTGATCATGAAGTTAGTTAAATACAGGCTGATGTTATTGAGCTCGAACACTGGTCTTATGTCCCCCTGTCTGCAGGCCCCCTGTACAGGTGAGCAAGCGCGAGGGCGTCGCCCAATCAATGATCGCGAGCCACAAAAAATTGTTTGGGAAGAAGCCACCGTAGACAAAACACATGGCCATGTCGCGAGGTAAGGCAGCGAGCATGTCTTCAACCAAGCAAAACGGAATATCATGGCCCAAAAATTGTCGATGGTACTCGACAAAGTCCGACACGCTCGAGAACGGTTGTGGGAGGCGCCCTCCAAAGTAGCCAGAACTCGTTGCGATACTAGTCACCGGCTATCGACCCGACGACGGTTGGCATAACCGCTATCTTGGCTTGATTAGATTGCAACTGGGAAGCAAGAGTATCGATTTCCTCTGGAGTCATTCTATCGCCTTGCCAGTTCCTGTCCAAACCAGGGTGAATTCCTTCATCAGGATAAAGATGCTAAGTCAGCCCGTCTTCGTCTTGCTTCTGTGCGTTTTAACAGAGCAACGTTGATTCATTCCTAGACATACCATATGATCAGTAAGTTGCAACATATAAATCAATACACGCACCCTGTGTTGGCTACCTTTCCCGTTCCCGTCAGAGCCAGGGTGAAGTTCTTCATCAGGATCAAGGTGCCAAGTCATCCCCTCCTCGTCTTGCTTCGCCAGAACCACGTACTCCAAATATGCTCTAACCTGAGAAATTGAGCGCCAGTACTTCTTCTCGTTAGAAACGTCCAGAATTTCAGCAGCCGTCATCCCTGCTGGTGGGTATCTCGTACCCCCAAACTTCCGGAGATAAGGTTGTCTACACCGGGAGGAGAGTACTGGCAGATCTGGGTACGGAGTACGCTCGTCGACTACCACCCATTCATTGGGATTGAACCTAAGCTGTTGAAGGTTAACGTTAAGCGCCACTTAATGAGCGAATTTTATTTCGTTGAAAAGCGTACTGGGATGGAATGAATCAAAGGGAATTTGGCCAGGCGAAACATTACCGACTCGTAAATGATGAAGGAATTTAGGAAAGGACAAGAATCAACGCTTTGATCGGCGAGCACGCGCAATACCTTCTTGCTGAAATTCCACGTTCACGGCGAAGAAGGCATCGTTTGGACCTATGGTGGTAGTGAACAGGTGAACGTTTTTGTGACAGATCTGTGACTACGGTGACGGAAGGTGACTGTAGTTTGGAGCTGGCACACTGAGAGCAAGAGCGAACACGAAAGACTGGTTAAGACTCTGGTATTCACTGGGGTAACTACGAGTTACAGTCTGTTCTTATATACGGCAGTAGGTAGGGCAAGGGGTAGGACAACGATGGGGATAACACACAGGGATAACAAATGAGATAGGCAGGTGATAGGTAATGGGAGCAGGGAGCAGTAAGTGTCCATAGAGATATCAAACCGTAGGTGTTGAGAATGGGCCGACGGAGGCCGAGCGCGTAAGCGCTTAGACGAGAGGATTGGAACCGTTATCAGTAGACGCGTGATATTGAGGTCACGTCTGTTACAGTTTTAGACAACTCAATCAACAAACATACGGCAAACATTACGACTCATTTCTCCTTATCATCCACTCCTCAAGTTCGTCTAACATCATGGCCTTGAGTTGCACCACAAACAGCTTTGTGACAAAGGTACGCCTCTCGAATTTTGGACTTCTTTCTTCCAATGTAAAATTGCTTCCCTCTGTAACGTTTAACGATCAAGTCCTGCTAAAGGCCTATTCACCGGCCACCACTCTGGAAACACATACAAGTCTTCGTACACAACCAGTACTTACGTCACAACTCATTGAAGCACTTATGCAACACCCCCCACATAAACCCACCATAATCGCATGGCTTCGACCCTCATTTGTACTCGCCCCTTGAGATCCCAATCCCGCCATCCGAGTTTACATGGCCGACCTAGTGCCAGTCATAATATGGGAATCAAATCAAAGCACCTTGTCGAGAATTCAGTGAGGTTTCAACCGCCTCTACTTCGACACCATGCAGCTGTTCAAGGAAGTTGTCTGCACGCAGGGATGCTGGTGTAGAGGGAGAGCCTAGGACGCGACCTCGATTTCTCCAGCCAAAGCCGCACGAAGACGTAGCCCATCTTGGGCCAAATCACGCAGAGTGACGACCAGGGACCGAAAATGGGGAATGCAAGAAGACACATGGCTGAGGGACTCCCGTCCCGGCCAATCATCCAAAGTTTTCCTTCCGCTTCAATCCCCCATTCCACTTCGATTCCCGCGTCTTCCGCCTCAACTGCCTCTTTTCCACTTCAATTTTTATCGACCCTTCACCCAAACCCTCATCCAAACCTCCCTCTACTCCTTGGACAACATAAACTTTGCCTCGTCATTTCCGCGTGATCGCCACGCGAAGTCCTTCCTCTGTTAGAATCGACGTGCTCGATGCTGGGTGGGCGAACCGCGTGCCTGAGGACGTTGTGCTTTATATTAGGTTTCTAGTCAGGAGAATGCCAGGGTTTCCGTGGGCATGAATGACGTGAAAGGGAGTTGAGATTCAAAAAGTGGGACACAGCCTCTACGCCACGAAATACGCACATATTCCCTCGGATTTGGGAAGCACCGTTTTGTTGTGCTTCTCAAGCCCAATCTCGGACGGCGGATGCGAACGAGAGGGATGTGAAGTATGTTCGTCCGTTAAGCCGTTGCAGGAGTGTATCGTGCATGGTTTGGGCGTTGTTCCCTCTTTGGATTCTTCGACGTCGACTTCCACTCCAAGGGTGTCATTCACTCCTGCTACTGTGGTGTGGCTGCCTTCTCGAGTTCATCTTCGACCCCAACTTCGTCGAGTTCAACTTTGGATTCTGAAAAACTGATACCAGGATGGCCGACTACGCCTACAAAGCAGCCATTACTGGCTCCATCTACCTCTCCACCATCTCTGAATACGACCTATACTGCCACTACGTCTTGGGCCTCGTCGGCGAAGGCCTCTTTCGCACCTTCTCAGCCTCAATAAGGACGGCCCCTGGCTAGGCTCATAGCTCCTACTCTCAAACTTCATGGGCCTCCATGACTTTCGTGAATATGTCGATCAGCAACGGTATTTCTGGCTTCGAGAGATTTTTGGGAAGGGGGAGTATGGGTTGAAGGATCTTTATGAGCCTGCGGCTTTGTAGACAGCGACGTGTGGCTTCAAGTGTGGAGATTTCGATCTTGCGCCCTTCAGGGTGAGTTGTTTCTTGTGCTTCGCCCCTTTTCCGAAGCTGACTGTTCTTGCCGTTAAGGACATCGTGGCGTTCACCACCATCTGACTTCTTCACCACTGGGCGGGACATACCCTTCCCTCACCAAAGTTGGCCCTCGGTTCAAATGGCAAGTGTGAAACTGGTGTCATGTAAGTCTTACGGTTTTACGGAAACTTCTTGATCTGATTATGAATCGAAAAGTGAAGTTGTGCGTCTCGCCGACATCGAGACCGCCAGCAATGCACTCTTCGGTGTCATCTCCTCCAGAGTGACAATGTTTGTGGGGGCCCAGGTTCAAAACCGAGAACCCTTTCCTGTATTCTAAGACATGTTGGGAATAGTAGGTTTCTGCCCAGTGAGGAATCGATAGTCTACGCGAAAAAAGCAGGCTTTCCCTTCCCATAAGCCGTGGCAGCAACTTGTTACGTGTTAGGCGCTGCCAGCCTGGCGCTCATCCAGACTAGTACCTTCACTCTGTACGCACTGCTTGTGAGTTCTTCTCGAGCTTTTTACCTCGTACAAAGCTGATCATTCTAGATATAAAGAGAATCGTCCCCACTTCAACTCTTACACACTCCCTGATAATCAGTCGCGACAAATCCTGACGGCAGAAGGGTTGTACAACTCGACGCCCATGATCGGCCTAGATTGTGGGTTCCTCGTTTGTAAGGGCCTACGCCCTTTTGAAGTATTTTACCAAAATGACGTGTTCAACGAGAAGGGGCGAACTCGTGCATCTCATCACCCTGTCATAGAACCGAGCAGGACATCAACGTTTCAAGTCGAGGTGGGTGTGTTATCTCCTTTCTCACTTGTCTGTGAGCTAACCAAAACAACAGACTCAAGATTATGACAACGGTCACGACACCAATGGTCCGGACAGTTCAACGTGCTGAGATGGCAAGCCCTCATCAACTGGAGCACTTCATATCTGATTTATCAATCAATTACCTTTCAGGCTGCCAGAAAAGCGCTACTCACGGTTCAAGACGGACGGACCGACCCACTTTTATTCGAGGGTTTTTCACCGCCAGCTTCAAAATCAGTGCCCAGAACTACGTAGACGTGCGGTGCTGCTTAGTGCGGAACGGGTTAGGTGGGTCGAGTACCATGTATACTCATCTTGGCTTTTCTCTCAGAGCAACGCGAAACATTAAATGGAACGTCGATTTTGGTGCAACCACCCCACCAGCTACAAACCCTTGTCTGAGACTGGTTGAAAGGACTGCAGCCATGACGTCGGCAAACTGGAACTACAAAACCTTCCCATTTAGGACATGAATTGGATGGAAGAGTCGGAATCGCAGTGCGTTGTCTATGCCTACGTCGCGTTTCCCTAAACCCTTCCTGCACAGATCGGCCCTACAATCCCTGCCACTCGACAGGAAGGTCATGTGTAATCACGTACAGCCTTTTCCGCTCGAACTCAAATTGCAAAGTCATTGTGAATGGTAGTCATTCTCGTTTGTGACTATTTCTGTCGTAACTCATGTACTTGCTGTATCCTATTCTAGAACGAAGGCAAAGGACGACCCGATTGAATACTGCTTTCAACGTTTCACCGAACGGAACCACTCCGACTCCTTAAAACCCAGGAATGGCAGCGCCCAGCTCTGTCCGGATTCACGTCCGTTCGAGTTTGCATCGCAGGGGTATTCCTGCGGCATCCCAGAGACAGGTGCTTCGAACGTGTAGAAGTTGGGTTATGAAGCGAAGCGTCATTTCCTGCTCACCGGTGCTCTTCGATGGTGCAAACGCTCTCTGGCCGTGGATACTTTGAATGCCTGAAACCGGGGCAAAGCCGTTAACTGTACACTAACAAAGTCTCGTTGTGAACTTGCTGGCCCAAGTGGTAGCAACCCCGTCCAAGGAGAGGAAAGGCAAGTATACAATCACATCTTGGGGTTGTGCGGCGTAGTTCTGATAATTCTCTGGGGATAGCTTTCTGTTGGACGATAGAACGACTCACTAGCCGTGATGGCAATGAACAAAAGGACGAACATACTTTGGTAAGGACAATGTCAGGTGTGTCATTCGATGCGGATGTACATTGCTTACTTTGATGTAGCCTATGCCCTGATGGTGGGGAGCATACTCAAGATCGAAGATACATCTTCTGGAAACGAGTGAACGTGGACACGTACACGGACATCGCGATTCACGGACAAATGAGTAGAGGGTGTGAGACGGGAAGATGGGGGAGAACAGTGAAAGGATGGCTGGGGCGATTCTTGGCTGAGACGGGGATGGTACATCACGATAGAATTGTAGCTGATAATCGTACCAAGTAGGATTTAGTCTCATACTGTTCATGTTACAGCTGCCTGTTCAACCTTCCAAGCCTCCAGTTACCGCAGTTCGAGTCCCCTACGTGGTCAATGAAGGGGAACGACGTGGCGCAAAGAAGCCCGTTGCCGAGGCGACTTGTCTGTGCTAAGTGGTGAACTCATGCCACTCCTGGAGCTCAAATGGCGACTCGGAGGGGCATTCACCTAGACTGTAACAAAACTTCGGAAATTTAACCTGGAGTTTGTACTCACCCGCCGTTTGGACAATGCAACTTAATGTTCAGATCTGGCAACAAACATGCGCACTTTCACGGTCGTCGTGGGCAGATTGAGGCTTGAAAAGCTCAGTTGGGGAGCCAATGACGTGTGTATATATTGGAAATTGAGTCAAGGGAATAAAGTTGCGACGGAAGAACGAAAAGCTGGGAGAAGCTCGGAGTCAGTGACGTCACTCGAGTGACTGACCCAGCATAACCAAACAATACACCGCCCACTGCGGCACTTATCTTGATTCTTCACCACCACCATCTCAGGCATCCCAGCGACAAATGTCACCTTCCAATGTTGAATTCCAAGCCGCGGAGGATATAGAAAGACAACAGGAACGAGCACGCAAAGTTCGAAGGCTCACCAAGCGTTTTCGCGTCCTCATCATTGGCCGCGCCAATGCGGGGAAGACAACCATCCTCCAGCGAGTTTGCAATACAACAGAACAGCCGAAAATTTTCAGTCGGGATGGTCATGAGGTATTCCATGCTGTAAACCTCAACGTCTATCATTGTTGATGTGAAAAAGATTGACTCGTCCAAGCTCGATCCAACTGCACAGGTAACGTGGATCTACACTCTCTATTACATTTCACTGAAAGTGTGACAGAGAGGGGAGCATGATATTGAGAATGAAATGATATTTGAGAGCAATACAGCATTTGTCTTTCATGACTCACGTGGCTTTGAAGCAGGCAGAACATCTGAGCTGGATAAAGTCAAGGAGTTTCTGCAAAAATGTTCAACCAACAAACAGCTCAAGGATCATCTGCATGTGATTTGGTGAGTGACTGAGTTGTGACATTAAAGTGCATCTGAATACACCCTGTGTAGGTACTGCATCCCAATTAATGATGAAGCCAGACCATTTACAAGAGCAGAGTTAACTTTCTTTGATGAGTGTGGGACTGGTAGAGGTGTGTAAACTATTGATAATCTCATGAATTTCACCTTTCCTTTTTGTGCACAGTTCCTGTTATTGTCCTGTTTACAAAAGCAGATATGCTTGATGCTCAAACCATCAAACACCTGGTTGATACTGGAATGGATGTTGAAGATGCTGCAAATAAAGCTCCAGAAGAGTCAGTTGCCAGGTTTGAAGAGAAATTTGGCAAGCAACTCTTCAAGAGAAAGTATCCTCCCAAGGATCATGTGTATTTTCGAGGTATAACAAATTCATTTACTCATTGACAATAGATTAATTGCATTTGACAGATATGCAAAATCCCACAAGTGACTGCAGTGAACTGCTGAGGAAGACAGCAGCCACCTTTTCAGATGATACACTGTTACAGCTGTTTCTTACAGTGCAGCAAAATAATGTGGCTCTGTCAATTGAATATGCAATTAAAAGGTAGTTGCTTCATTTTGAATTATATGCTGGTAAATTGCTGATTATCTAGAATAACAGAGCTGTCTTTCCAGATTGGAAGTTATTCAAAGAAAAGAGGGAGTGGAGGAAGATGGTTGAGAAGATACTGAATTATTTTCCACATGTGGTATGTGGACCTTACTTGACTGTACAGTGGTAGAACAAAATAATATATATGAACAGGTGGTAAGCCAACATCCAGTGGGCCTCAAGTAGATGCTAATGGGATCATGCTTTTGTTATAACAGTGGGTGAGTCAGGATCTAGCTGGCCTTTCCTGCTTGTTGCTGACAAGACCATGCCTTGGGTTATAAACAGTGGGTGAGTCAGGATCTGACCGGCCCTTCCTGCTTGTTGCTGACAAGAGCATGCTCTGGGTTTTGAACAGGATGTGAGTCAGGATCTGGCTGGCCCTTCCTGCTTGTTGCTGACAAGAGCATGGTCTGGGTTTTGAACAGCATGTCAGTCAGGATCTGGCTGGCCCTTCCTGCTTGTTGCTGACAACAGCATGCTCTGGGTTTTGAACAGGATGTAAGTCAGGATCTGGCTGGCCCTTCCTGCTTGTTGCTGACAAGAGCATGGTCTGGGTTTTGAACAGTATGTAAGTTAGGATCTGGCTGGCCCTTCCTGCTTGTTGCTGACAAGAGCATGCTCTGGGTTTTGAACAGGCTGTAAGTCAGGATCTGGCTGGCCCTTCCTGCTTGTTGCTGACAAGAGCATGCTCTTGGTTTTGAACAGGCTGTAAGTCAGGGGATCTGGCTGGCCCTTCCTGCTTGTTGCTGACAAGAGCATGCTCTGGGTTTTGAACAGGCTGTAAGTCAGGGATCTGGCTGGCCCTTCCTGCTTGTTGCTGACAAGAGCATGCTCTGGGTTTTGAACAGTATGTAAGTCAGGATCTGGCTGGCCCTTCCTGCTTGTTGCTGACAAGATCATCCTCTGGGTTTTGAACATATGTAAGTCAGGATCTGGCTGGCCCTTCCTGCTTGTTGCTGACAAGAGCATGCTCTGGGTTTTGAACAGGCTGTAAGTCAGGATCTGGCTGGCCCTTCCTGCTTGTTGCTGACAAGAGCATGCTCTGGGTTTTGAACAGAATGTAAGTCAGGATCTGGCTGGCCCTTCCTGCTTGTTGCTGACAAGAGCATGCTCTGGGTTTTGAACAGGCTGTAAGTCAGGATCTGGCTGGCCCTTCCTGCTTGTTGCTGACAAGAGCATGCTCTGGGTTTTGAACAGCATGTAAGTCAGGATCTGGCTGGCCCTTCCTGCTTGTTGCTGACAAGAGCATGCTCTGGGTTTTGAACAGGATGTAAGTCAGGATCTGGCTGGCCCTTCCTGCTTGTTGCTGACAAGAGCATGCTCTGGGTTTTGAACAGGCTGTAAGTCAGGATCTGGCTGGCCCTTCCTGCTTGTTGCTGACAAGAGCATGCTCTGGGTTTTGAACAGAATGTAAGTTAGGATCTGACTGGCCCTTCCTGCTTGTTGTTGACAAGAGCATGCTCTGGGTTTTGAATAGGCTGTAAGTCATGATCTGGCTGGCCCTTCCTGCTTGTTGCTGACAAGAGCATGCTCTGGGTTT
Source organism: Laccaria bicolor S238N-H82 (assembly GCF_000143565.1). Lineage (NCBI taxonomy): Eukaryota > Fungi > Basidiomycota > Agaricomycetes > Agaricales > Hydnangiaceae > Laccaria > Laccaria bicolor. Next base: position 743,263 of record NW_001889892.1, read on the forward strand.
TGAACAGGATGTAAGTTAGGATCTGGCTGGCCCTTTCTGCATGTTGCTGACAAGAGCATGCTCTGGGTCTTGAACAGGATGTAAGCCAGGATCTGGCTGGCCCTTCTTGCTTGTTGCTGACAAGAGCATGCTCTTGGTTTTGAACAGACTGTAAGTCAGGATCTGGCTGGCCCTTCCTACTTGTTGCTGACAAGAGCATGCTCTGGGTTTTGAACAGGCTGTAAGTCAGGATCTGGCTGGCCCTTTCTGCTTGTTGCTGACAAGAGCATGCTCTGGGTTTTGAACAGAATGTAAGTCAGGATCTGACTGGCCCTTCCTGCTTGTTGCTGACAAGAGCATGCTCTTGGTTTTGAACAGCCTGTAAGTTGGGGGATCTGGCTGGCCCTTCCTGCTTGTTGCTGACAAGAGCATGCTCTGGGTTTTGAACAGTATGTAAGTCAGGATCTGGCTGGCCCTTCCTGCTTGTTGCTGACAAGAGTATGCTCTTGGTTTTAAACAGCAAGTAAGTCAGGATCTGGCTGGCTCTTCTTGCTTGTTGCTGACAAGAGCATGCTCTGGGTTTTGAACAGTATGTAAGTCAAGATCTGGCTGGCCCTTCCTGCTTGTTGCTGACAAGAGCATGCTCTGGGTTTTGAATGGTATGTAAGTCAGGATCTGGCTGGCCCTTCTTGCTTGTTGCTGACCAGAGCATGCCATGGGTTTTGAACAGGATGTAAGTCACCATCCAACTGTTCTTCTCTACTTGTTGTTGATAAGAGGGTGGCCTGTGTTTTAAATAGAAGGTAAGTCTCAGCTTTCTTCTCTTTTCATTTTGCTAAGAAATGATGAGATTGTGAGTTCAGTTCTACAATTTTAGAAAAACACTTATGAAACTCCACTTGTTCAAATAGACAGTGAGTATTTTATTGTTTCTTCCAATATTTTTATAAAAACCAGTATTGACTCAACCAATTACTATTTTTAGGCAAAGGATGTCCTCAATCATACAGACTGGTCCTTGGTAAACCTTCACTAGCTTCACTGTGTAAATGCTATTCATTATTCTGACCACCACATAATTCTATCCAGATTCACAATACCAAATCCTTCAAGGACATTGCCTTTCTATGTATTGGTGTGTCTACTCTTATTTATGACCACTCTATCATAACTACTATTTTACTGCTCAGTGACTGCTATCATTGCAGAGCACTCTTTTTTTCTGTGGAAACAGAAACCTTCAGATTCCCCTGCCCCCTACAAATTAGCCATGCAAAAGTTCAACTTGTCTATTGACATGGCAAAAATCAAAACTGCCATCAAGGAGGCCTCTCAGCTTAAAACCGAGGAACAAAAGAAACAGGCTCTTGTAAAGATTGCTATGGACAATCGTCTTCGTGAGTATCAATATTCCAAGTCTTCCAAGGTCTTCTCATTTATTTGATTTTAGCTTTATAAAAGTTTCAGCCCACCTTCCCAGAATTTCATAAATGCAGCACATGTCTCTAGTTACTACCCATTATGATGCACCTTTTGCCTTGTTGTTCCCAAAAAAACAGATTGTGTAATTTGAGCAAAAGAAAGTCAAGGATGGTATTTTTTTTTTCAAAGTCCACAAGCTTTTCATGTTCTCAAGCTTCCACGGCTTGAGGGTGCCCTTGAGGCCTTGAGTTGTCTTCACAGTGTATGTGTATGGGAGTTCAATGAGTTGTTAGAGGGGGGTGAGATGACATATGATTTATGCATTCTCCAAAGTCTGTCAGAAAAACACGAAAGATACAGATACATATTCCAAATTGCAACGTATTCAAAAAGAAAGAGGAGCTCTAAGTACCAACAGCGGTAAAAAAAAGTACAGGTAAAAGAAACGATGGCTTAGCAATGAGGGAGGACTAGGGGTACCAGATTAAGTCAGAGGACAAAGGGGAGAGCAGCATCAAACTCAAAAAGACATAGTCGAGTCAACCTGAATAGTTGGCACGATGCTCGCAATCAACTTGAGGCAAACAACCAGATAAAAGTCAACCCTCATTCCCTCCACCTCCTCTTCCTCAGCCCCAACTTGCAACTGTTGAATGTCCTTGGCACTCCCAGACGACTTTCGGCTGAATGGCCATTTCTTCTCTTTCTTAGGGGTGTCCTTGCCTGACGAAGAAGAGGATTTACCATGCTGCGCGAGCTGTTCCTCGACGACACTGTTGTTCATCCTTTCTATCACTTTCTTCATGACGCTGGCATGTTTGCATGGATGCATGGAGGCGGCTTGGAGAGAGGCGGAGTGGATGAATGGTTCAATCGTTACTGTTTTCTGGGTATAGTCTGCTGAGATGTCTTGGAAGATTTGGGAGGGGGTTAGTGGGGTGTGGTTCTGTTGTTTCCGTTAGTTAGCATAGAAAAGAGAATGGGGACAAAGGGTAAAGGCGAACCTCGTCGTAGCCGATCAGCCAAATGCATGGGGTCTGGTAATACTTGTCGTATGTGATCATCACATCGTACGTGCGGACTTGAAGCAGATTGCCCTTTGCGACTTCCGCGTTAGCGCTACAAAGAGATCATCAGTGCGCTTCAAATTTCAGCAGCCTCAATGACAAAACATACCTAGCATCAACCCCGGCAGCAGCAGGTATAACGGCCGTCTTAGGCGCCGTAGCCGTAGCCTCATCATCCCCTTCCTCCAAATCATCCTCCTCCATATCAGGGATATCGTCCAAATCAGGCGTCTCCGGCCCAACACCCTCACCCCCAGCACCCAACGACACGCCCCCCAAGCCCCTCACAATCCTCTCCTCATCCTCATGTGGCCCATCCCCATCCAAATCAGGGATATCCGCAATCTCACCCAGGTTCGTTGCAGAATCCGTTCGATGCGCCTGCCGACCCATGTGTGTCTCGACCCACTCATCGCCATCTGCGGAGGGGGAAGAGGAATCAGTGAAGGAGAGGAGACGCTCAGCGTCCTCGTCTGCATCTGTGTAGGCTAGGGAGGTGGCATGCCAGAGGCAGGGGATGCCACGCGTTACTAGGTATTGTTTGTCTTGTGGGAGGAAGTCACGGGATTTGGATGTGTCTCCTTTTTCCCTGTTTACAAGTCACTCAATCTTCACATAGAAAGGAGGAGGAAGGAAGGAAATGGAGAAGGAATGCGCTTACCATGTCCATACGGGGAACTTGTACACCAAAAAGGCACCTGCAGCGATGAATTCCTCTGTTGTTCATTTCACGGTGAGCAAAAAGGAACGTGATAGATGATCGTGAAACGTACCAGGTGTAATACGACCGTGTTCTTTGAATTTGCTCTCTTTGAGAACCTAATAGATGGGTTTGACAGTGAGATGATGCCCAGATCGCGGATAATAAGGCTCACTGGGCTTAGGTACTCGCGCACGGCAAACAGGCTGGACTGGATGATATTATGGTTAGGATGGTGGAGGCGAACGACACGGTTATGGACTTGGAGGTTGATAACCCCAATGGATTCGATTTCATCACGAGGATCCAGTACTCAGTGTCAAGTGACGCTTAGTGATTGTCACGGGTTTTCCAACCCGTGCGGGTTGCGGGTAAGGGTACATGTGGGTATGGGTATGGGTTGGACATTCTGTACCCTTGCTGTACCCATACCCATAGCAGGGGTTTGTGGGTTACCCGCACGTATACCCCCCAAAAAAAGCTCATTCAGACAATTGGTGACAAACACGATGTCACACGTTATTACATATCTTCTTGCAACCACATCAATGATTCCCCAGTCCCGCCCTCATCGATGCATCCTCCACCCCGCGCAGGCCTCGCCTCACACACCTCATAGCAGCAAAGAACCACCACTATTGCGACACGACACCCAACATTCTTGTCATGTGCACCTTCTCTCGGGCTCTTCCACAGCCCCCTCGTTTACCGTTAACCCCAGCATTCATCTCGTCGACACCTTCCGTAGGCGTCGACATGACACATCATGCATTGACGTTCGGTAAACGACCTCTCGGTGCTTGTATGGGTGGCCCATCGCTGCCTAGCCATGCACACCGTCAGAGACCAGAGAACTGTGAGGGAAAGGACGAGCTTGTGAAGGTGAAGATGTAGGGAGGCCTGAAAGCGAGATCGTACGCCCGAAATGACGAAGAAGACAAGAATCTACAACTCCCGGATCCAACACTCGCGCGGAGCCTCAGATTACGCGCAGAAGGGCTCAAAAAAGTCGTCACATCCATCATCCATGCTCGAACACCCCCCTCTGATCCATCCGATCGACGACGACGACATCACTGCACCACCAAGTTCACCCAAGCTCAAAACCTCCAAGCATCCGCATACTTTACCAAATGCGGTTTGATATCGGAAAGAGGGGTTTCCAGAGGACGAGAAGAGGTGTGCATCTCCGGTACGCATCCTTTTCCTTTCTCTTCTACCTTATACCAACTACAGTAGAAGTTCTCATAACGCATAACGCCGGGAAGGGCCAATTTCCGATGCATTATTAGATTTATGTCAGTGTAGATAGGTGTAACAAAATGTGACCGTGACATATTGTGTGACTCTAGTGTGACTCTCTGCTGGTTCAGCGATGTCTGCCTTGCCTTCACTGTCTCCACCCTCCTCAGTTGGATTTGGAACACCCTCAGGCTTTGAGAGAGGTCTAGAGAGGTCTCCTTGTCTTCATATTTGAGAGAGAGGCATTCCACTTTCTCACTTAAACTCCTCAACTCACATATTCTGATGTCCTCCTCCTTCTTGTCATCAGACTCAAATTCCTTGAACATGTCTGAGACAAATACTTAACATATACTGACAGCAAAATTTCTAGCAAAAGATTGATTAGATAGCACTCAATCATGGTCTCCCCAAGATAAAGGACTTATCTCAAATTTTTTACAAAATAATCACTTAAATTATTGTCAGTGTTGCCTAATTAACCCCAAAATATTCTATCTCATACTGCATATTTGCCCTCAAAATGTTATGCATTATGCGATATGCGAAACCCAAGACTAACCAACATGGGAAGAGCCCAAATGTGATGCTTAATGAGAATTATGCATGCATAGATCATGCACTATGAGAACTTCTACTGTAACACCAAAGGTGCAGATACACCTGATATCTAACGTCCCCACCCCACGCACACCCACCTATTTGGTTCGGAACATCCGCATAGATGATGTCAAGCCATGCATCGTCGTAACCAAACCTCAAGCCACCTCTCTTCCTCGTACAACTATGCATCACCCAACACCTCTTAGCAGACTGAGGCCACCTCTTCCACCCTCTTCTCTGTGTCCCCACGTAATCATTTCCCAAATCACCATTTCCCCCGGCTCCACATTTGCCTTCCCCACCCCGCCTCATCGCCGCCCTCTCCTGCCTGCGGCATGATGCCCTTCCTCAAAACGACGTGAAAATCTCGGTGAAAGATTATGCTGTGATATGGCAGCACACCCTCTCTATCGATGGGCAGCACTCGGAGCATTCACGCCCACCGATTTCGTGACATCAAGCCACACCTCGTCATTCTTGAGGGAGTTTGGAAGCGCATCGGAGACGTTGAGCTCTGTCCGCCTTAGGGACATCCAGAGAGACGACCTTAAGCCCTTCTAATGACCACACAGCATGACAACACAACACTGCCGCCGAGGACTGGTGCTCCAGATGAGGCGAGACGACGACGGCGAGGAGGGTTGGTTAGAGGAGACACAAATGACATTAAACCCTTCCCCCTTCCTCACCGTGATTTTCTTAGTCTGCCCACCATTATTACATGTATATCAGTTTATCCACTTATAGTCAGCTTGTTTGGTAGTTACTTATTGTACTAGGTGCCCTAACGGTGGTGCCAAACCCGTAAGACCCACCAAACCCGCCAAACCCACGTAAAACCCGTACCCTTACCCACAGAAACCCCTACCCGTGGTTGAGGGTATGGGTTTTCATGGGTAGGGGTACGGGTATGGCTGAAAGTACCCGGGGGTTACCTGTGACAATGCCTAGTGACGCTCCATTTATCTGACTATTGTGTTGGCCGAAGCAGTGGGTAATTCCATCGTCTGAAACTGTTGCGTCGTTCAGAGCTGGTTCAGAGTTGGTTCAGAGTCAGGCTCCTAACCACCCGTCGTTGCTTGTTCGTTCCAGTCCTTGTAATAGGCTTGATCCCATTGCGGGGAATTTCCGAATCTTTTGAAATAAACAGGAGCAAATCTAAACCTAAAACTTGGAAGAACAAGCAACAATGGCTGGCAAACTATGTGTGGGAAAAGATCTTATCTGGTTTCAAAGCAGCCAGAGATCGTGAAAATGACCAGATACCCATCACGTGGACTGGCGCGTCTCGCAAAGTAGTGTAAAATATTTCCTAGTAGCGGCATAAGTACTGCTTTACAATACTCATCTTCATGCCAGAATCCAACACATACATCTTCCCTGACATTTCCTCTCTGACATTAAATGAAATACGCGATGTGAGCTACGGGACTGATCGCTCTCCAGGAGAGCACCGAGTAATTGTCACAATGCTGGCGCTTGACTTTTGAGTTTATGCGCCATCGACTCCATCGAAAAGGCCTCAAACTGAGCGGCTGACGTGTGGCGTGCACTGAAATGCCAGCCGGCATCTTTGCTGGCAAGGACTGTGACTTCTTTTGCAAGAGTCGCAGTGAAGTGGTTGGCAGCATAGTTAGCTGCGAGCTTGTGAAGAGTAGGATGCTGGAAAACAATGTCAAGAACAACTTCAACGTTGCAGAAGAACTCACGGCGCGTCGAGCAACTGTCATACACAGGATTTGTGAGTAGAATCTTCAAGAAGTCAACCAGAGAGTCTGTTCCGAGGGCAGTCAGAACGCGATTGACGCTCTCAGTGTTCATTGACGCGAGGAAGTTGATTCAAAGACGAATGCATTCATGGCGACTAGGTACTATAACGCGCACATCATTTAGATAAGAAAGGTTCCCACGCATAGTTTGCCAGCTGTCCTTCGTTGTTCTTCCAAGTTTAAGGTTTTTTTTCTTTGTCTGTGTTTATTTCGGAAGTAGCCGTCCTCCAGTAATGGGACTCAACAGCATCTGGAGATTGGAACGAACAACGAAGGACGGCTGGTTAGGAGCCTGGTTCAGAGTGAGTTTTCGCTCCTCAAACCTCTGCTGACCAATCAAGCTTCAAGGACCCTTCACGCTTCACCATCATGCATCTCATTGAACAGCTCCCTGACCCACAAATCACCCCAGATTAGACGTACCTTCACTCTGTAGTCATTGCTTGTGAGTTCTTCTCAAGCTTTTCACCTCATACGAAGCTAATCATTCTAGTAGAAATAAAGAGAACCGTCCCTGCACCTCAACTCTCAGTCTCTCAGTCGCGACAAATCTTCACCCTAAAAGGGATGTGCATCAGATTGCGGGTTTGTCATATGGAAGGTCCTATGCCCTTTTGTAGCAATTCACCGAAATGACGTGTCCAACAAGAGGGGGAGAACTTGTGCATCTCATCGCCGTCACAGATCCTACTTTCACAAGCAGGACATTGACGTCTTAAGTCGAGGTGAGTGTATTATATCGCTCTCACTTGTCTGTATGCTTACTAGAACAACAGATTGAAGATTACGACGACGGTCATGACACCCAATGGTTCGGACAGTCCAACTTGCTGAGGCCTCATCGACGGGAGCTCCTCATATCTGACTTATCAATAAGGCTGCCAGAAAAGCGCTCCTCGCTGTTCAAGACAGACAGACCGACCCAATTTTGCCCGATGGTTTCCCACCGCCAGCTTCAAATCCAGTGCTCAAAACTACATAGACGTGCGGTGCTGCTTAGCGTGGAATGGAAAAAGCTGGTCTGTGCGATTAGGTGGGTTGAGTGTGATGTACGAACTATGCATACTTACCTTACTTTTCTAGTATGCCTGTTCTTCGAGTTTTGCCAGCAGCGGAGGCGCATGGGAATTTGCTGCTGCAACGGCCCATTGTGCAAATAGGCCACCATTTGCCATCAAGAGGCTGGCTTTGGATTAGCCTGAAAATGATGACGACCTCCCGACCTGTAGAAGCCACAGGAGAAAACGCCTTGGCGTCGATGGTGTCCAACCTCCAGGAGCCGGAAGGGGCAGGGAGAGCCGCTGCTCTCAATCTAGGCTCATGCAGAGCAGCTACGAGGGGGTGGCAAGGAACTCTTTCAGCAACCACATCATGTGCAACATGTGGTCACAGCTTCGAAGGCACCGAAGAACAGTGGTGTTTTTGGACACCAATCACCATCACCATCCCAAATTCCAACAATCCAAGGAACCCGGCGTCTTACATCCTCATCTGACGCCCTCCAAGCCAATTCTATCATAACGATTTTATGTGCGGGTATAATGCTAGTCTCCCCGCCGGTATACGTTATCTCACCGGTCAATTAATCCCCCGACTCTGTATTGACTATCGCTCCACTGTCCCCTTTAAAATTGAATATGCAAAATGAGCAGCAAGCTCAAGGCCCACGTTGAACAATGTGGATCCCCCTTGCTGCTGCCCTGGCTGGGTTGGCTGTTGCCTGGCCCATGACGACGATTCCGACGACCACCACCACAGCACTTAACTTCCAACCTTCAGGTGGTCTCGGAACCAACTCTACACCTCCATTCTATCATCCCCTGAGCGACTTTGATTTCCAGTCCCTCGTACGCCTGGCTTGCTCATCTCATCTCTCGTCCATCCCTACTGATGTTCAATGACACAGAACCTCGCATTGAACCAACAGCTCCTCGAACTCGACCTCTTCCACTTTGGCCTCGCAACGTTCACAGTTCAAGAATTCGAGGACGTACAGATCTTCGAAGTGGATAGATTCCTCATCCAGTTCTTGGCTGACCAAAAAGTGTCGCATGCTACTCTGCTCTCGAACATGATCGGAGGTGGGGTAACCTCGTCCCATAACTCTCAGTAGCATTGAGGCCTAATGTTACGATACAGAACAAGCAGCCAATCAGTGCACTTATCAATTCCCATTCGAAGACGTCCGCGAATTCATCAACTTCAGCCAGCAGGTTCGTCCCTCCCTGCCTTTTCCTCTCTCCCCCTCTTCCTCACCGCCTCCTCCCCCTCTAGATAGCAGCAATAGGCGAATCCGGCATTCTAGGCTTCATCGAACACCTCGACTCACGCGCAGCCGCCCAACTCCTCGCCCAAACACTAACAGCCTCCTCCTGCGAACAAATGATATTCCGCCAATACGAAAGCCTCTTCCCCGTTCCTGTCGACTTTCAAACGGCGATTACCCAGAGTATGATGTGGACGCTGTTGGCGCCGTTTATTATAGATTGTCCAGCTGGGAATCTGCTGATTGAGTTCCAGAATTTTCCGGCGTTGAATGTTGTTGTGCGTTTCCTTTTTTTTCTTTTATCCTTCATCTTTCTTCCCTTCCCCCTCCCCCTCTCCTCCCTCTCCTCCCAATTCACCCATCTTCAAAACAGAACAACCCTGACCCAACACTCTTCGTCAACACCTCCATCCCAGACAACAACACCAACCCCGCCATCACGCATAACCGCTCCATTCCCCTCTCCTTCCCCGGACAACAGGTCAATCTTACTTGGGATTTACCCGGTCAAGCGATAGGCCCCAATAGTAGTTTCGTTACGAATACGACTGCTGGTCCACCTCAGGTGAGGTTTGGTTCTGATTTTGGTTTTGCGTCTTCTTCCATCCATCCATCTTTGAATTATGCGGTGGGACTGACGAATGGAATGTGATATAGTTCGTAGCTTGGATATCGCAACTCAATACCACCTACACCGTCCTCGAAAACATCGTCAATCAGACGGGGACGACGTTCCAGCCGAATGGCACCGTTTTTGGGAATGGGTCTTCGCCTATTGTTAATGCTACTATGCACGTACCCCCCCTTTTGTGGATCGAATCTAGTGACTGATAAACATATCAAAGGTTCATTGTGATAACGGATGAAGATATCTTCGTGACTCCGTTCAACATTTCGTTCATCAATCCGCATATTGTTGCTGGGCCTGCTGTTTATCAGGCTGGTTGAGCTCCGTTGGAGCGCATATCCCTCACCATTGAGCTGTGGATGACTTAGCTTCTACGTAGCTATGGACGACATCTTTTCTTATACGGACAATGTGCCCCTCTCAAGCACAACTTCCTCACTTTTCGTTTGACCTATTATCCTTTCCTTGTAGCACACGACATAGACCATTGACTTGCGACGATCTGATTATCTTATCATGTCTTTACTACGTGTACTTTTACGTGCTATTTACGAACGCCAGGACATTTGCCAGTTTGACAAGCCCTGGGAAAGTGATCAAAGTGTGCAACAATTGTACATGTTTTTGCGTCTCTTGCTTCTCAACAACATGCTCCCGTCATGGCTCTTCAAAAACTTGGGCATCCTACCACCACTACGCAGCCTCATAGTTCCACACCACCCATCCATCTCTTTTCAGCTGCAACCCACAGCTTTTTCAACGGCCAGAAGACTTCCCATACCTCTCGCTCGCAGGCCGTACACCACATCTCTACCACATACAGAGCCAATATCAGAGGATGCCTCTGCCACTTCTTCTTCTTCCTCACCCTCCTCCTCCTCTTCTCCATTAACAACCACCTCTTCCCAACCCCTCCCCGAAAAACTCGAACCCCGACTCTCCATGACATTCACATGTACAGTTGAGGGATGCGGCGAACGCTCAACCCACCAATTCACAAAACGCAGCTATGAGTGCGGTATTGTGTTGGTTGAATGTCCGGGGTGTAAGAATCGGTGGGTTCCTTCTTTTCTTTTGAGATTAGGGTCTGACTCGCAAGAACGTAGACATCTGATAGCGGACCATCTGGGCTGGTTCAAATTCGGCACTGAGGAGGGGAAGAATCCTACGATTGAGGATATACTCCGTTCTAAGGGGGAGAAGGTCCGGAGGGGGACTTTGGGTGCTGGTGGGGTGGTGGAGTACTATGACTGAGTTGAGGAAGTTTTATGTTGGTTCCCCACTGTGCTATGATGAACTACCCACTTACATATTCTATTGGATTGGTTAACTTATAGGCTTGTAATGCGCGCTGAGCTGAATAATTTTAGTAATCTCTGGATAGGCAGGATCTAATTATAGGGTCATATGGCAAGCGCGCGACACACTCTGGACCTGAAGGTCGACGTTGAACAGGAGCGTACTAGTATTCGTCCGCGACTGTCCTTGTCACCCGGCCTCAAGCTACTCAAAGTCACATACCACCCTCGCAAATTGGACTCTTAAGCATAGCGCATCCCCTTCTACCCCAAGGATGTCCTTCAAAGACGGTGCTGCAGCAGCAAGCACCATGATCCTCACTTGACCACATCCCATGAACAGGAGGAACTCTTGTATTCGCCACAAGTTGTCCAAGTTCAGGTGTTTGTGGTCAATGCCAATCAGGGTGGGCTTCATCCAACACTTGAACCCATTGGACCATTTTTTTGCGAGGCATAGTCGCTTGTTCACACGACGAATCCGCTCCAGGTACCTTAACCACGATTGCATGCCCCGCTGCCTCTCCTCCGCGACTGTCTATCATTCATCAGTTCGGCCAACCTAGCCAAAACCCAATACCAACCATCAAGAGCCTCAGCAGATCGACCAGCCCCTCGAGCGTAATCACCGGGCAGGGATTCTGGAAACAACTGTGGACAAATGGCAGCGGACAAAAGCATTCCCCCGTACGAGTGTGACGGGTTTGATCAATTAAGGGTGGTGACGGAAATGACGAGAGGCTGCATGCATCATCCATTAAAGGTTCCCTAGGATATGACCGCATGCCAGCTGGTTTCCCCTCTCCCCCACATCTGTCTGATTTTGGCATCGTTCGTCAGTTCGGCCACCCAAGCAAGAACCGAGTCTCAACCAATGTCAACCTCTACATACAAATTGACCAGCTGCTCCTCGAGCATCATCTCCTAATCATCATACCGGGGCAATATGTTTTGAAAGCCACCGTGAACATTCGTTTGTTGACTGCCAGCACCCTCGCTTCTCGTGGGGTCCTTGGAAGGAGTGTACTCGTCCAGCTTGGCTATCGGGTCACCTATTCCAAGCCTGCCATCGAGGATACCTACAAATCGAGCCTCTCCCCCCAAGGACATAAATGCTTTGAACAGGCACTTTTAGGACGACCGTAACGAAGGTGATTTGGCTATGGAATGAAAATGGAGGCTGCAAGCATTACCTCCCGAGATCTCAGCCGTTGTTGTATCCCAGCCAGATGTCCCTCTCTCCCTCACAGTCTGGCATTGTTCTACGTTCGTCAATTGAGTGCCCTAACCGGAACCGAATCTCAACCATTGGGGGGTTAGCCCATCTTACAACGTCATGTATATCTATATCCAGACAATGAACCACTGCAAGTCCAGGTTTCCAATAAACGTGTCCCTTCGCTCATTCTATCAGGTTGGTGTGATGAATGGTCATGCTCAAACCCTCATTTAGGCCCTCTCCCTTCCCGTTCCACACATCCACTTCCACCGCGGTCCGCATCGCCCACTGGAACGAGGCCACGGGCAGCAGAAACACCCATCATAAACATCTTTCATATATGTTGATGTTGCTCACGGGATAGATAGCAACATCGCTTGGTTGTGCTGGAAAAAGAACATCCAAGTACACAACACACCATTGATGACGTCTTTCACAAAATAGTTTCGTTTTGTTGGGACGATTCTGGACACCGTGATTATAGAGAAACGGAACGTCTATACATTTTCCCTGGTGGGCAAAGGCTATCGGCACTTGGGGCTCTTCATTGCTGTGTTGTTCTGGTAGACGTTGGCTTGGTATCAAGACGTCGTTGATGGGCTGGGATTGTGTTGGTTTTAGCTAACTTATTGACGTAGATATTTCTGGTGATAAATGTAATGTATTTCACACCATTTTGACATGTACATAAAACAAAATTGGAACCCCACCATCACAGTCGAATATGTGTGATCCCGAACCTCTCTACGTTCAACGCCTCCAACCGAGCCCAATCCTCCGTATGACACGCATCAGCGAAAAACCCAATTGCCGCCGTCCTCAGTTGCATGATGGGGCGGCCTTCGGTCCTGGCTAACCACCTAGACTCAACCATATTCGCGACCTTTCCATCCTGGGCTGAAATGCATCCCCACAGCTTGATGGTCGTGAGATTCGGACAGATAATCTCTGATGGGGTATTCTCGACCAGTTGGTCGTCCCCACTGCCCAGAACCTTTTCTGAATAGATGACTGGTGGTGTATACGTCAACAGCCTGAGCACCTCATCCGTCACGTACAGATGCTTTTCGTGATCTTCCGTGATAGACAACGAACCCAATGACTTCGATATCTGCGGATATGCGAGGCACTCCGCTATCTCTTCCGCGGAGATATCGCACTCCTGAATGATGAACTGCTTGATGGTGCAACCTGAACGTAGGAGGAATGCGAGGAAGTGAGATTGTGGCCAGCGGCAGAACATTCCAAGAGCAGTGGGTAAGACCAAGGTAAGACCCCATCCACCTCGGAGAGCGAAAGATCCTTCAGAGCCGGTAGAGTGACTTGGTCAAAGAGAGCTGCCAGGTTACCTGCAGTACTTAGATAGAGACGTTCTAAAGTGTTGTGGACAAATAGGCCATCGTCGTTACCGACCGGATACATGGGAAGAAGGAGTCTCAGTTCCAGGGATTTGAGATGAGGACAGATCGCGAGAAAATTAAGACCCTCGGACATAGAGATGTCGGGGCCCAGCGAGAAGTGTGTGAGCTGCTCCTAGGGAAAGGCGAGCGTCCTGTATGATTCCCGGCTCAGCCAGCTAATGGAATGCAGCCGTGGTGCGAAGACCATCATGGATTTAATGCGGTCCACGTCTTCTTGTGCCCACGAGTAGCAACTTTCGTCCAAGTATACCTCTTCAAGTAAAGGATAAGTGGTGTCCATGGGGAGGGAAGCCAACCTAACATTCCCACGCAATGCACGGTTATACCTCAGACGGACTTTCGGCCATCGAAAGTGATGGGGAATGAAGAGATCAAGCATGGACGCGACTTGTGATTCAAGGTACTCAGAGTTCGTATTGCCGTATAGTATGATGGGCGGGTTCTGATCAGCTCGTGCATGGCTGCTGCGAAAAATTGAATCTCTTTCTTCAATAGAGAAAGAAAGCGCGGAGGAGCCAGAGTGCTCAATCCACTTTTCAACGGTCCGTTTGTCAGGGTAAAACACCCCGTCCCGTATCTCGACCAGTATCAAGGACCATAATTCGGGCATACCGAGTGCAATATTCTTCCAGGAAACACAAACACCAGTCAGAACATTTGGAGAGACGTAAGTTGGGGATCGGAGAAAATGCCTGTCAGAGGCCCAGAGGAGGAATAGGATACGAATGATCTCTGGGGGAACCTTGCGTATGGGCGACAGTTGGTCACAATGGAGATCCGAGTCCAACTGGTCTGAGATGTCTTTACGTTGCTCCAAGAGCCGTCGCAGCTCTAGTTGGCCTTCCTCGATTTCAGGTTTGATTTCGTCGCAAGTTTCGCTGCGATTCCTGAACCTCGTGTTTGAGATCTGCCCCTCCGATCCACCTTGCAGCGATTGCAGATCACATTCTATGTTAAACATTTGTTCGCCAATGTCATCAAGGAGAGCTTCACCTCTGTCGACAGTGCTGCTCAAGGCCGCCAACAGGGTGTCTGCTTCGTTTCACTGCTTCATCATAGTTTTCAAGGCTTTCTGAGCAATTTCCTTCTCAGTCTCGAGTTCGACGATGATTTGCTTGTGGTTATAGCAATACCTTCTAGTCGTGAGGCAGTATAGAGCGCTTGAACGATGGAGTGACACTGGTCACGACCAATTGGTGACTCCCGTAATCAGTGGACTATCTGTTTCTGACAGGGAATAGTCCCACTTCTGCACCACTGAGGGGTATTGTGAGGGTGAGGAATACATTGTGCCTTTCTAACAACTTGAGTAACAGCTTGAAAGGACTGAAGTCAAAACGTGAGGGAAATCATGAGGCAAGCCCTTCATCTTGACTCGCTTGGGGAGCAAAAAGAGTTGACCATGAAGTTGGTTGATTACAGGCTGATGTTAATGAGCTCAAACAGGCGTCTGATATCCCCTTGTTTGCGGGCCGCCGATACAGGTGAGCAAGCAGGAGTATATAGGGTCATGCATGCGAGCATATTCCCAAAATTCCGAATGGAATCCAGCAGTCGCCCAATCAATGATCGCGGTTGCTTTCGAGCCAAAAAATATTCCTTGGGAAGAAGTGGGGGCAACACATTGACACAAATATATTGGCACAAAAATTGTTGATGGTCGACAAAGTCTAACACGCTGGAGAATGCTTGTGAGGCGCCCTCCGGGGTGACCAGGACTCGTTGCGATACGAGTCACCCATTATCGACCCGACGACAACTGGCTTGAAACGCGACGTGACCGTTCGTGTCATCACACAGGTCCCCCACATATTGTCCTCCACCATGAGATATGCAGCCCTTCATCACGGATAAGGGGAATCAACAAGAAATCGCATTTCTGAACCTGATGCTGAGACTAATCCAAAGTCAATGACGCTAGATTTGAGGTCTCATCGTCGAGAGTTACTCGTCAAGCTTTTGTTCCCCAAGGCCAAAGGTGAACTTGAAGTGCCTGTTACCGTCCTCCATCAGAAACTCATGGAAGTCGAAACTCCTGCATGTATAACACCTCTGGCAGAGCCAACAGCTTAGACTGAGGTCAAAGTTCGGCCACCTTGAAGTTCAATTGAAGAAAAGACTTCACCACGAACATTGACGGTAAACTTGCTGGGCTCAAGCTTGGGGGCCCACAACCAATCGTTTTGCTGCGATGCAGCTGTTCGGCGCTTTGGTCGACATGCTTCTAACCCATGCCCGCAGAGGTACAAAATGTATTGTGCGTTTTGACAGGGCAACTTCATTGAATCATGCCGGCGAATTCTGCCAAAAAGTATTAAAAAATGGGGACGTATTAATCAATACACGCACCCTGTGTTCGCTACCCCGTCCAAGCCAGGGTGAAATTCTTCATCAGGATTAAGATGCCAAGTCATGCTCCTCGTCTTGCTTCGCCTGAACCACGTACTCCATATGCGCTCTAACCTGAGCAATTGAGTGCCAGTACTTCTTCTCGTGGAACGTCCAGGCATTCAGCAGCCGTCATCCCTGCTGGTGGGTGTCTCGTACCTCCAAACTTCCGGAAAATAAGGTTGTCTACACCGGGAGGAGAGTACTGGCAGTTTTGAGCTGAGCACGGTCGTCGACTACCACCCATTCATTGGGATTGAACCTGAGCGCTAAGCTGTTGAAGTTTGACATTAATCGCACTTGTTGAGAGAATTCCTTAAAGAATGAAAAGCGTACTGGGATGGAATGAATAAAACGGAATTTGCCTCTGTGGGACTACCATATAGGCAAGCCAGATCCAAGATACTGCTCGCTCCTTTCTTCTCAACGCCTTGATCGGCGAGCACGCGCAACACCGTTTTGCTGAAATTCCACATTCGCAGTGAAGAAGCCTATGGTGGTAGTGAATGGCAGGTGAACGCTGGGTGACGTTCTAGACAACTCAGTCAACAAGCATACAGCAAACACGCCACTCTGGCTCATTCCTCCTCATCATCCACCGTCCAACATGGCCTTGAGTTGCACCACAAAACTTTGAGACAAAGGTACGTCTCTTGAATTTTGAGCTTCTTTCTTACAATGTCAAATTGCTACCCTCAGAGGCCCGTGATGATCAAGTCCTGCTACTAAGGCAGCTAAAGGCCTATTCACAGGCTACCACTCTGGAAACACACACAAGTGTTCTTACACAACCAGTACATCTGTGTAAACCAGAACTCATTGAAGCAAACCTACCATAATCACATGGCCTCGACCCTCCTTCGCACTCCCCCGCCCCTTCAGATCCTAATCCCGCCATCCGAGTTTACATGGCCGACCTAGTGCCAGTCATAATATGGGAACAAATTAAAGCACGCTCGTCGAGATTTCAATGAGGTTTCAACCGCCTCTGCTTCGACACCATGCATCTATTCGAGGAAGTTGTCTCACTAGTGCCTACCACTTTTATGATAAAACATAAGCAGTTGCCTGCACAGTCTTTTCAATCCCCCCAATTGAAATATGATATGAAATGCCTAGGCCATTTCATTGTTTCCTTGGGAGGCTTTTCAATCCTTGCCCTTCGCTTTTTTCATTCTTTTGGGGGAGCATTTCATTTCTTACCCTCAGCATTTTTCATTGTTTCCTTGGGAGCCTTTTCAATCCTTGCCCTTCGCTTTTTTCATTCTTTTGGGGGAGCATTTCATTTCTTACCCTCAGCATTTTTCATTCCTCCCCTCTGCCTTTTTCAATCCTTGCCCTTCGCTTTTTTCATTCTTTTGGGGGAGCATTTCATTTCTTATCCTCAGCATTTTTCATTCCTCCCCTCTGCCTTTTTCAATCCTTGCCCTTCGCTTTTTTCATTCTTTTGGGGGAGCATTTCATTTCTTATCCTCAGCATTTTTCATTCCTCCCCTCTGCCTTTTTCAATCCTTGCCCTTCGCTTTTTTCATTCTTTTGGGGGAGCATTTCATTTCTTACCCTCAGCATTTTTCATTCCTCCCCTCTGCCTTTTTCATTTCTCACCTCCCTTTTTCATTCCCTTTGGGGGAGCATTTCATTTCTTACCCTCAGCATTTTTCATTCCTTCCCTCTGCATTTTTCATTCCACTTGGTGGGAATTTCATTCCTTGCCCTTCGCTTTTTTCATTCTTCTTTTCATTCCTCCCTCTGCATTTTTCATTACACTTGGATTCCTTACCCTGCGCTTTTTTATTCCCTTGGGGGGTGGGGGGGGTTACTATAGTTCCTTACCATCCACACTTTTTATTCCCTTAAGTGGTGGAGATGGCCCCAGGGAAACGACAGAAAGACGAATGCAAACTTGGTACATGTGTGTGTCTCTAAAGCTTCTGCCAAACATGACCAAACACTATCAGACACTCCCGTGGGTTATTGCATTCCTTAATCTATCATCCGTAGAATAAAAAGGAGGGTAGGCAAATGGATCAAATTAAATGTAATAGATAGTATCTATGATGATGGAGAGTTATACTTCGTGACGTGGCACCATTGAACAGATGAAAACTCATCCAGACAGACGACGGCTAGTTATCAATTTGAGCCAATGTAAGACAAAAAACTGACGACGCTTACCTCTTTCGCTGAGCTTCGCCTTCGCCGTCGCCCGTTTCTTCATGCACTCGTTTGATGGGGACTGTAATGGGAGAAATCGGTTTTTTAATCCACTGTTGGATCACCCATGTAAGTTCGTCGACGGTAGACCAGGCCTCGACGTCGTGTTTCGCATTCTGGGCCTTGATCCACCAAGAAAGCGCCATAACGACGATGTAGATGCCCGCCGTACCTCCCTTCCTCATTCCTTGCCAAGTTTCGCCGATCGGAACATCGCGGCTGAACACAATAGATCCTGCGTTATCGCCTTTCCGCCAGTCAGGCTGTAACAATGTCCACCACTCCGTGAAACGTTGGCCGAATTGAGTAGGCTCGACTGGCGGTACAACATCTTTCTTCTTGCTTCGTATCCAGTCGGAGATCTCCTGGGGTCGACACTTCGTGGGCAGCTTCTGTGTACATGTATAAAACGATCAGTTTCAACTTTCGCAAAGAAGAGAAAACTTACGCCGCTTGGCGGACCCCCTTTTTCAAATTCGACGAACTCTGTTACCAGGTTTTGCCAGGCCCTATCCGTTGCGACTCCGCGCAAATATCCGATCATCGGAACGAGCCAGGGTGGCAGATTCACGTCGTTTTGAGGCTTTTGAACCAGAGAGGGCGGATCGCTCATGACCACATCGTCGTTGCCCTTGTTCTGATTCAGTTGTTCGCCACCGACAGCCATAGGTTTGACAGCAAGGCCAATGTCAGTGACAGGAGGTGTGGCCACCGCGCCTGGAGTGTCGTAAGAGGGCGCACTGGCAGGGTGAATCGTAGAAACCGAGGCTGTGGGGTAAGCGTGAGATGGATCGCTCATAACGACATCGTCGTTACCCTTGTCTTGAATTGGTTGTTCGCCATCGACAGTGGTGGGTTTCCTGGCAAGCCCGATGTCAATGATGGGAGGTGTGGCTGGGACAGCGTCTGGAGCATCGTAAGAGGGTGCGCTGGCAGGGACAGAAATTGAGGCTGTGGGAGATGGGGAAGACTGGATATGCGACACCGTTGGAGTCTGCTGAGTGTCGAGAAGAACCGTGCTCAGAGCAGGGTGAGCAGCTGCATCGCTCGTGGCCTGTGGTGCTTCAGCTGTGGTGGGAGCAGGTTCTTTGGTGGAGGCGCTGTACGAAGAGATGTCAACATGATTCGTCACCCGTGGTCACGCCAGTGGCCACTCACCCAATCTTATCTTTGCCTCTCTGTGACTGCCTTCTGACTGCCATCTCATTTCGTACTTGTTTCCCCTTCTTCGTTGCTGGTGTCTTCGATAACTTTTTTTTTGTGAACTCTTCGGGAAGTGGAAACTGCTCGTCTAACTCGGCGAGCCTTTCTTTAATCTCCCTGATATTCTTATCCTTAGTTATCTCGTATTGGCTTTTCCCAGCGACGGCGGCGTTATCTGAGTCATCGCCCGAACCATCAACCTTCTCGTCTGATTGTTCCCACTCTCCAGTTTCCATCTGTCGGTCACTTGGTGCGGGCTCAGGTTTCACAAGGCTCCTCGCGGCACAATCCTCTGCGGCTATCGACGATGTAAGTTTAGCTGTTTCGATCTTGCTCGGGTACTTACAGAACGAAGCGTTAAGGAAGGCCTCGAAAGGCAGAAGAAGCTTTGCATCGTAATCCTTGTCACCGATGAATTTTTCAAACGTCTCCCCAGCTTTAGTTTTGCCGGTATGTGACCTACAGCCATTTGAGTTCCGTGTTACGATGCTCATGGGTAATCAGCTTACAGGTAAGTCATAATCACTCCGTCGTTGTCTGGGGTAGGACCACCCATGAGAATACTAACGTTCCAACCAGTTTGGCTCATCAGTGATTCCCCAATTGTTGTCAAAGTACGAGGAAGCATATCGATTGCCCTGGATGCAAGACAGGTGAGTTTTCTTCTACACTCGACTCAGCGAGAGAACGTACTCCTGAAACTTAGCGTTTTTGACCGCATCCGGTTTGTCTGGGTCTGGGGTGGCTGCTTCGCTTTGACGTCGCTTCCTATATTCCTCACATTCCATCTTAACTTCATCCGTCTCCTTCTCGAACTTTTCTTTGATAAACTCAATCATGATCTGAAACCGGTTTTTGGGACATTTCTCTTCTGGGTGTTCAGTCAGCCACGCGTTCTTGTATGTCAACCATGCCGCGTCGACTTCGGGCTTCCATCTGCTCTCATATGTCAACGCTTGGTAAGCCTGCCAAGGTTGGAGCATTCTTGGCTGTGTCTTCTGTTTAATTTTGAGGATGCCAAGGCTCCCGGGCGCAACATTTCTGGTGTTGTTGGGGAACCAACCAGAGATGCGCTGTTGAGAAAGGTCAGTTGCTATTTCTCTGTTATAATATGTGCTCACCTTCTCATACTTCCCTTGCTTGACTTGTGTTGCGCGCTCTGTAGAACCTGCCTCGTCGACTTCTTGTTGAGTAACTGACGGCATAGGCCACTGTTCGCAGAACTCTTTGATCACGATGGGGAAGAAGTCTTTGGCGGCGGTCTTCTTTTGATTCGCCTCAATGTATCCAGGCTTCCGCTGTTCCAACCATGCCTCTTGTTCATCGGTTGTCCACTTTCGGCGGGTCATATTCAGGGAGTGCGGAATGGTCAGAGTGAGGGATTTATGTCAATTTTGGTGGCCTGATGGTTATATTTGTTGGCTCAGTTTTATTTGTCCCCAACAAATTTTCACTTTTGATTTGCCAGCACAGACGACAGAACTGTACGTCCTCAACATGTTTTCCAGTTTCTATCTCAAATTATTGACAGATATCGCTCCCAAATCAATTCTAACCTTCAAATCGAGTGGCAGCGATGCCACCTCCTCCAATTAACTGGCACACCAAACCAAAGCCCAGCCAGCAACGTCAAGATGGCTCAGAAAGTACCAGTCTCGGAACTTTGCAGCCACCTGGTGCTACCGATGCAGCCATCCCCGTATACATCAATCCTGCTCGCCTACGCGACATCGAAGCAGCCCTGCGATTCCTTGGCCTTCCTCCGCTGTCACGCACTGACAGCGAGGATCAGGTCGAGTATCACCGAGCATTCAATTCTCCTGGGGGCCATTACTCTCAAGTGTCGGCAGAGCATTCAGATCTCAGGACTTCCTCCTCACGGCTTTCTTCATCGGACCTCGCAACTTCTTCCTCACGGCTCTCCTTGTCGGACCTCACGACTTCCTCGAGGCCCTCTGCATCGGAACTTACAACTTCTTCCTCACGGCTCTCAGATCTCACGGCCTCCTTCTCGCGGCTCTCCACGTCAACCAGTTCGGTTCAAATTTCCACAGCTTCATTCCCAGTTCAACGGACTCCAGCCATCCGTTCGGATCCATCGCCAAGGAAGGATCTGAAAAAATATTACGTCGTCACTGTTGGAAAGTGCACCGGGATATTCTGGGACGAGTGGTAAGCAATGTGTTCTAATTTTGATATATGGTTCACTAATATGATTTACCACAGGGATAAAGTCACACCTCTCATCCATGGGGTATCCGGCGCTCGGTATAAGGGTTTTACAACTCACACACAGGCGGCGAAGTTTTATCAGGACGCAAAGGAGAACGGTTTGGTGAGCGTTGTCAGGGATCCTGGGGATGAGGAGTTGTTCGGCCCATTGTATGACGCGATGCAGTAGTTAGTGCAGTAATTAGCACGATCCTTGCGCTCCTATCTTTGTTTTTGAATACGTATGTTTATGGACTACCAGTGACTCCAACCAACCTCAGAAATTGAAATTCAGTGTGGCATAGGAAATTTGTTATGGGTAAGAATGTCGATCTCGAACGGTGCGTGTCCAAAAATAGATATTGAAACTTGAATGCTGAGTGGCACCAACTTGACTGCAACCCAATGAATTTTTGACCTCTTCTTCAGTATCAGGGCAGAGAAAACTCGGTCAGGTTATAGTAAACATCAATTAGATTAAGGATCAACTGGGACCCGCAATTTCTGAGCGGAGCACTGAGGTTTCTGATTCAGATGGCAAGCAAGTTGAATATCCTTTGTACGTTCGCCAAGCTGCCGTTGAACCTAATACATGAAAGTAGTAGTTCTGGACTGACATTAGAAACACTGGGATTATCCAAAACCTACCAACCGGTCTATCAACCTGTTGGGGCTTTAGTAGTAAAGACCCGTTACATCGTTTTTTGAAGTTCATGGATTGGTTGTGCATCTACACAATAGTAGTAAAGATTCGGCTTCACGTTCAACAACGGATTCAATTTGAACATGTTTCCTTGAATAGATTTGGAATAGATACATTAATTTTTCATTCCCTACACGATGGCAAGGAAATCTGAATAGATAGGTTCAAAGGGCACCTAATATCGATTCTGGAATGATGTCACACGACTCGATCACATTTCATTTTCTTAACGTAAACTCAAGCCCATGACCAAACGTCCAATTTCTCCTAACACAGCACCTCCACCTAAACGCTCTCGCAAACCCGCTGGATTTCGCGTAGCTCGCCGTCCCCCGACAAACTCTCCGACTCCCTCTACCAATTCATCTCTATTCGTCACAGTTAGACAGCCAGACGAGCAACGTGTTACCCTAGAAGCTAGCAGCCGGGTGATTTCTTCTGCTCAATCTCGACAACCTTCGATTTCCGCCGAAGCCGAGCAAGGGAATGACAGCACCGTTGGTATTTCTGGTGCTGAGAATCCTGAGAATGGACCCCCACCTGAGCAAGAGCCCGTGAAGCCCAAGAGGAAAAGAAAAACAAAAAATGCAGTATTTAATTTCTATAAAATCTCTTGCCTCGTATATTCTAACTTGTCATCAGGATCATCTCGCCGAATGGCTCAAATTCAGAAACACATTTTTGGATGAACTCCTTCGACACGATGGACTGGGAGATTTTTTAGACCAGACGGAATGTCCAGATTGTAAGAAGGCGCCCGGAGTTATAAAGTGTAAGGACTGTCCAAGCGGGCGAACGTTGAAGTGCCCCGAATGTGTCGTAGCTTCCCATGCAACGTTTCCTTTACATCGTGTCGAGGTGAGCCGCATCACATGATGGCCAAACATTACTCACATGACATTGTTGGTCAGCGGTGGAACGGGGAATTTTTCGACAAGGACTCTCTCCAAAACCTTGGACTGTGCTACCAAGTTGGCCACTCTTTAGGGCCTTGTCCTTGCCCTCTCGCCGGTCCTAAAAACTTCGTTGTTTTCGATCTCACGGGCTTTCATTCCATCACGATCAAGTACTGTAACTGTGGCGCGCAACCTCTATCCAATTGGGCCCAGCTCTTGCGCGAACGATGGTTTCCCGCTACTCTTTCGCGTCCACAAACAGTCTTTACTTTTGACTGCCTCGAAACCTTTCACGAAATTACACTACAAGGGAAAACGAGCCTGTACGATTTCTATCATACGCTACTACGCCGGTCCGATAATGCCAACATCTATACCTCAATCGTGAGTCGTGTACTTCCTTCCTTCGTTTAACTTCTTTGTAAAACTGAATCACACTGTTTACTAGAACCGGTACTCAGAGATCCACCGCGTTTTTCGAATGTGGCGGAATTTGATGGCATTCAAGCGAGCCGGTCAAGGTCACGAACCAGGAGGAATCCAAGCCACGTCCAAAGGGGAGTTGACAGTGGAATGTCCGGCATGCCCCCACCCTGGCCGAAATCTCCCAGGTGATTGGGAGAAAGCTGGGTTGTTATCGTGCGTCTTTTCGTGTTTCCATTTGTCTCATGACCCTTATGACACATTCATATAGATTTCTATATATTCTCTACATTTCTATCGACGGAAACTTTAAGCTCAAAGGGCACTTCAGTCACCCACTGCCAACTGACTATTAGTCATGCAAACTCCACGTAAGTTACATGACTAAATGTCATGGACCATATCTATATTCTAGATATATATGGGTCCTAGAAAGCCCTGAAATCTAAAATATATTCTTGAGACATGGACCCTGAAATGTCACACAAAAATTATAATGTCTGTGTCACACCACCAAAATATATTTTGCAAGTGAAATGCAGTAAGGATATATTTTTGGTGAGTGGACCCTGAAATGTCACTGTCACACCTTAGAAATATATTTTTGCCCTGGCTTGGCCTTAGGATATATTTTGTGAAACAGATGTGGTAAGGATATATTTTTCTGGTCTGTAGGGGTGTCAGGGGTCCTAGTTTCAGCAAAAAACTTGTGATTTTTTTGCTGTCTGGGGTATATATTCTGGAACATTCTGCAATGATTGCTAGGGGTTTTGGCACTATGTCTGGCTTGTGCTCCCAGTATGTAGGTAGCAATAAGGGGCCTTAATAGCATCTGTAATCTACCACTTCCAACCACACCATAATTACAGTTTGCATTACAGATTCATTCATTCTCCTCTAACAAATTTGGGCATCAATGACATGTGTGATTCACCTTGAAGCTATTCAGTCCAAGATTCCTGAGTTGCTTAAGCATTATCCACTTTGACACTATGGATACAGTTCACACTATGGAATTTTTTAGCTGCTTAGAAATCCCCTTCACATCTGCCTCTACTTCAGCTCCGAGATCTCTAGTTGCATCTTATCTGCATACCCCACCAACATCTGTATTAGTCAAACCCCCACATGTGATATCAAACATCTCTCCCAATCCAGTTTCAAAAACCAGAGTTCTCTGTTGTTTCTCTCTTTCTCTGTCCAGTTGCACCTTATCTGCATACCCCACCAACATCTGTATTACTGTAGCATGACAGTTCGGTAAGGCTTCACTGTTGCACTTGGTACTTCCCTCTCCCCAAGATTCAACTCTCTTCCACTGTATTGCATTTCATTACATAAGCACTGTACATATACCTCATGTCGTACATGAGGCAGAATTCATCTTTCTTACCACCATAACCTCTGTATCACTTGATACTTAGCTCTACTAATGGTTAGATCCAGCTCTCAGAGATCAGTGGAGATTGAGAGACCTGTTTACGCAGCTAGAGCACTTTCCATTGGGACTGTCTGTGGAAATCGGGATACAAGTTCCGTGAACAGTCATGTTCTACAATCCCAGCACTTAGCTATGATTCTTGATCTCTATGAGGGTCTTCACACCTTCATTTGTGTATTTGTCAGACTCCCTACAGCTGTCCCACTACTTGTAGGACACTTATGCTCAGTAGTGTTCCACAATTACCATCCCCTGCCAGTCATACCCCTGCATGTGATATCAAACATCTCCCCACTTTCAAAAACCAGAGTTCCCAAAGTTCTTTGTTGTTTCTCTCTTTCTCTTCCTCTCTCCCTCTCCTCCTCTTCTCCTCTCCCTCCCTTCCTCTCTTTTTCTCTTGACTCATGATTGTAAATTTATGGACAACCAATTCCATTCTTCTCTAGCAACTTCTGTTCACCATGTCATAATATGGAGGCACACATATCTTTCCACTAAATCCTGGACCAAGATCTATTTCTCAACCATATCATGAATCTAGATACATAATTTTGAACTATATCATGAACATTTTAATTAGGTGCTGAAGCAAGATATATTTATCAACAATATCCTGAATTAACATACATCATCTTACAAGTATATCTTGAATTTTCCCACTACATTCTCAACCCAGATTTATTTTTTAAACTATATCCTGAACAAGGATATATCTTTCAACTATATCTTTCAACTATATCTTCAGCAATATTATATTCACAAGACATATATTTCAATTATATCCTGACCCAGGATATATATTCAACACAATATTGAGCCAGGATATATTACCAAGATATATTCTTAAGCTATATCTTGAACCAGGATATATCCTTCAACTTTATCTTGAACAAGAATATATCAGGATATATCACCAAGATATATTCTTAAGCTATATCTTGAACAAGGTTATATCTTTCACATTCTTAGACTATATCCTGAACCAGGGTATATTACTAGGATATATTACTAGGATATCTTTTATATCCTGATCTTGGTAGATGTAGATTTATCTATAGAGTCAGAAGAGAAAGGTGCATTTTATTTACTACAACTACATAGATTTACATTACTACATTAAACATTAAATAAAGGGAAGAGGGAGTGAGGGAGATGCAGTGAAGAAGAGGGGTGAGGGTGGTGGGCAATGAGAGAGAGGGAAATGGGGTGGTAAGCAATGAGAGAAGGGTGGTAGGCACTGAGGAAGGGGGTTGGTAGGCAATGAGGGAGGGGGGAAGGGGTGGTAGGCAGTGAAGGAGAGGGGTGGTAGGCAGTGAAGGAGAGGGGTAAGTGGGCAGTGAAGGAGAGGGGTAGTGGGCAGTGAGGGAGAGGGTGTGGTGGGCAGTGAGAGAGACAGTGTGAGGGTGGAGTACGGAACCTCGTCGCCGGGTGTGGGTGGTGGGCACTCATCGTCGTCGCCGTCCATCGTTTGTACCCCTCGTCGTCTGGTCGTTTGTCCGCCCTCTTCCTCGTTGTTGTCGTCGTGTGTATGCCCATGTCGTCTCGTCGTGTGTACACTCACGTCCTCGTCGTCGTCGTCGTGTGTATGCCCACGTTGTTGTCGTCGTCGTGTGTACGCCCACGTCGTCTCGTCGTTGTACGCCCACATTGTTGTCGTCGTCGTGTGTACGCCCACATCCTCGTCGTCATCGTCTGTTCGCCGTCGTCCGTCTTTCGCCCTTTGGTGTCCTCGTCACACCGTTGATTGGCGTCTGCCTACTCGGCGTCGTTTCGCGTTGTGACGTGGCCGCTGACGTGTGGCATGAGGGAGGGGTGGGTTGTCGACGTAGGGTGTGCTACCCGTCAAGGGCTGGACGGTGGGGTGTTTTGTTAGTTATGTCAGAAAGGGGGCGGGGAGGGACTTACCGGGTTGCGTGACGTGGCAGGGTGCCAAAGGGTGTCATGGTGACGTTGTGGAAGACGTGTCGTAGCAGGGTTCTTGTTAGTCAGTGGGTTGGGGACGGAGGGTGGAGGTGCTCGCAGTGATAATATGAACAGAATCGACGGACGACGAAATGTCGTCGTCCGTCGTTTGGTTGCCACGTCGCCGTTGGCGACGTGGCACCTGGTATTCTTGTCAGAAAACGAAGGGGGGGAGATGGGTACGCTCACCAAGTAGATGACGATGACGAACGGCGACATCTCGCCGTTCGTCATCTGGTTACATCTCCATCACCGTCGTTGTCGTCCATCGTCGTCATGTGGCGTCGTGGTGGTGTTGTGTCATGCTCGTGTGCGTCATGTCGT
>NW_001889892.1:772372-774347 GCF_000143565.1 Laccaria bicolor S238N-H82
GCGCTTTTTGGACCTATAAACATTTGTAGTCTCCTTTTAATTCATTAGAAAAGTTTGGACTGTCCGCTTTTTCATTACAAAACTTGGTAATGTCCGGATCCATATTTATCATTTACAAAGAAATCAATTTTGCATGACCATTGCCTTGCTTGGGAGATTGTCACAGTGACCAAAATCCCTCAGCAGCATGATTGGTACTGTCTGCTTTTTGGGACTACAAAACCACAAAACTGTATACCTGGATCTTGTAGCTCTTCTATGTGAGGATATAGTTCAATCATTCAAAGAAGTTGACTTTAGCCACATAATTCTGTCTTTGTACACTCCATAGAGTTATGGTGAAGGATTACTATGACAAAGGAATAAAATAGAAAGACAGGACATCTTACACTAAGATGTCAGAAAGACAGTCCAACCATTTGTAGCCTCAAAAAGCTGAGACTACAATGGAAAAGTGGACAGTGCAAACTTTTCTAATAAATAAAGAGGAGCCTATTCTATGGAGGGTACAAAGTTTTGTAATAAAAAAAGAGATTATCCAATTTTGGAGTCCCAAAAAGCAAACACAACCAAGTTTTGTCATGATCATAAAAAATGCAGACACTCAAATTTTACCATCCCAAAAAGCAAATACTAGATAGAAAGTCTTGTAATCAAAAAGGGGATAGTACAAAACTGTACAATGGACACTACAGTGCATGTGCGCGAGACTCAGGACGCGCGCGAGAACGTGATCATACGCGTGCGAGAACGTGATCTTACGCGCGTGATACCAACGTCACACAGGGTGACTTGGTGACGTGGTGACGTTCCTTCTTGCTTCCACCCACAACAACCACCACACCGTTAACGCTAACGGCTCCACCTCACCACATCGCCGCCATGCCAGGTCACGCAACCCCCGCAACCGCCACCACCGCACACAACCCTGGCCGCCCAAGAATGACACCAACCGCCCAATAAACCACACACAACGAACACGGGAACCGGCAAATGAATGCCAGCAAATGACACGTCCGCCTAGCAATGTCGACAACCCCAATCAATGGAAGCATCGATGGGGAAACGATGGCCACCGCCCACGAGAATCGATGACCAGCATCCCGCCACGGCCCCGAACGACCTGGCCACATCGCAGATGGATGGATGGCGAAGATGGCGACGACGACTTCTTCGTCGTCGTGTAATCGTCATCGTCCTACAGCATTTGGTAAGTCCCTCCCTCTACCTCTATTACCAGTCACAGAACTTACTAACACCCACCCACCACTTCGTTAGCACCCACAACCGTCATCGACACACGTCGACAAGGGCCCACTACCACACAACGGGTGGTGAGGGCCCACCCACCCTTTCACGAGCGCCCACCCCGGCCATCGACGAAGGACGACGAGTGCCCACACACCACCACCACGACGAGCGCCCACACACCAGTTCAGTTCGTGAGCGCCGCAACACCATCGATGAACGGCGACGAGCGCCCACTAACGAGCGATCTGGCACGGGGGACGACGATGATGATGAGAACGTCGTCGTCGTCATCGTTGTTTCACATTGGATATGGTAAGTACCCCCTCCCACCCAACCCCCTCCATCACTCCCTCCCCCTTCCTCACTCCATTCCCCCCTTCCTCACTCCATTCCCCCCTTCCTCACTCCCTTCCCCCCTTCCTTATTCCCTTTCCCTTTCCTCACTCCCTTCTTCCCCCCCTCACTCCCTTCTTCCCCCCTTCCTCACTCCCTTCTTGCCCCCTTCCTCACTCCCTTCTTGCCCCCTTCCTCACTCCCTCCCACCTCCCTCACTCCCCCCTTCCTCACTCCCTCCCACCTCCCTCACTCCCCCCTTGCTCAATCCCTCCCACCTTCCTCACTCCCACTCCCTTCCCTTTCCTCAATACCCAATGTAGTAATATAAATTCATGTAGTTATATTGCAATAAACTACATTTTCTTTCTGCCCAACTCCCTATCCCTAT
>NW_001889892.1:783604-786280 GCF_000143565.1 Laccaria bicolor S238N-H82
ACTATCAGTCTGTCTGTTACCATATGCTTAGTCAGATTCTGCTTACATCATCTATTTTGTACATTACACCTCATATAGTCCATGAGGGAATCTATCTCTTTGACCACTATTGCTCATGTTGCTCAACTTAAAGCCCTACTAACAGCTCTAACTTGAATACTAGGCAATACATGTGGAGGCACCTTCACGACTTGCATAATCATAGCACTCTCCAATGGTACTGTCCATGAAGATCGGAGCATGGGTACTATGAACTGTCACATTCCATGGCTCCTAGCTATTGATCGATTGGCTAGAACGACCTACTCCTAGAGTTACAACAACTTTGGTTGCATTGTCCATTAGACATTCCAACAGCTGTTCCACTACCCTAGGGACACTTACGTTCAGTGGTGTACAACCATATGGCTTGCACATCAGCCAATATTTATCTCTGGTAATTTGCATGAATAATAGACAACAGTAATGATTCAGTAACTAGGGCCAGTCTATTATAGGCAATCACCAATATAAACTCAATATAAGAGCAGTCAGTAAAAACCTTTATTATCTGATGAAGCATAATTTAGAGGCTATAACTATATAACAAATAGCTGAATACCAATAGATACAGTTGCATGCAATATATAATCTGCTGTTTCTATAATAAAAGTAAATATAAAAGTTAAAGGGCAAGTTTAGGACCAAAATTATCTTTATAATAAATTTTGTAGAAAAGTTGAATCCAGAAGATAAAAGTTTGAATGGTCAGAAATTTTTGATGTTTTTTTTTGAAACTAGGACTCCAGATACTCCGTGACACTGGCAGGAAATTCTTTGACTGTGTGACATGGCTAAAACATTTCTGAGCAGTGTGACATGGTCAAAACATTTTTCAGCAGTGTGACATGGCTCAAACATTTCTTAGCAGTGTGACATAACCAAAACATTTTTCAGCAGTGTGACATAGCTAAAACATTTCCGACCAGGCTGAAACACTTCAAATATTTCCGACCACTCTAATATGCTTCAAACATTTCCGACCAGTCGGAAACACTTCAAATATTTCCTACCACTCTAACATGCTTCAAACATTTCTGACCACTTTCAGATGGCTAGGATATTTTTCAATGCAGTATATCAACCCAAATATTTCTGGTCACAATATTGAAGGTCAAACATTTTTGCCCAATGCAATAATATATTTTCCTCCAGAGGCAAAAAAATAAACGGCCAAGGAACCTATTAGCCTGGATATATACCTATATGTTTCAAGGCTAATAGCTTGTTCAAGGTGGGTGACTGAAGTGGGCACCCAGCCAGTGCTGTTATTTGGAGGTCTTTATCATGCCCCACTGATTCCTGCCGGATTCCGGTCATTCCTGCAGAATCCAGAGGAATCAAATTTGGCAGAGACACCAGCCAAAATGACATTCCAGGGGACAAATATTCCTTGGGAATGATGTCATTCCTGATTAGTAGCCTGAATGGTCCCCGGAATGGACAAAAAGGAATGCAACCGGAATGCAATGTCCGGAATACACATTACTAATCAATAATATTAATAAACATTAATATACCCATGCCCAAATCGAGTCTCGGCGTTTGCCAAGGCTCGATTTCACATCATCGAACAATCCACAATCTAACCACCACCATCGTCATCGACAACAACCAGGCACACCACGTTACCACCCTTGCCAACGGCCACCACCAGCCACAACTGTTGCCGTCACCACCCACTGAGGACGACGATGGACGATGACGGATGACAAGGACGACGACACGTCAGTGGACGACGAGGACGGCCACACGTCAACGGATGATGACCACATCAATGGACGACGAGGACGACGACTACACACCAATGGACCACAACCACATCAACGGACGACAACCATGTCAACGGAGGATGGCCACGTCAACAGATGGCCATGACCACGGACGAGGATGTGCCCCCGATGATGGGAAACCAAGGTGCCATGTCACTGAAAGTGACGTGGCAACAAGGTGAGTGCCCCATCCCAACATGTCTCGTTAACGACCACCATGACAGGATGGGCACTCACAACGATGAGCGCCAGTTGCCAAACATCACACCACATTACAACACAATGACAATGAGTGCCCACCCCATTGGTGAAGACAACAACGAGCACATACAATGACACCATGACAATGCGACATGACAGTGACACAACATGACGACGGCAATGCAACACCACAACAACAATGCAACACCACAACAACGCAGGCCCACATCGTCGAGCCTTCCTTCCCTCCCTTTTCCCCCCTTCCCTGTCCCCCCTTCCTTGAGCCTATCTTTGTCCTCTCCCCTCCCCTTTCTCTCCCCCTTCCTTGTCCATCTCCCCTCCCCTTTCTCTCCCCCTTCCTTGTCCATCTCCCCTCCCCTTTCCCTCCCCCTTCCAGGCATGATGAAGTACTGGTTATTTGAAGCAATCAGAATGGACACTTTGCCAAAATACATCTTATATCAGAATGGGTAGTTGGCCAGTGGACAGTTTACCAAGGGGACAGTTTGCCAAGAGTTATGATGTGTTGTCAACGTAGAGTACATCAGTGAGCTCAGTGGTTGTGCTCACTGTTGGTGACAATGTTGGGCACTGTTTTCAGGGTCCAGGGCACATTTCCAAATAAGGAAATATCAATACTTTACCCTCCCCAGGTTATTCCATA
>NW_001889891.1:0-851 GCF_000143565.1 Laccaria bicolor S238N-H82
ATGGTATGATTCCAATGGTATGGCATGGTATGATTCCATCTCTATGGTATTATTCCAATGGTATGGTATGGTATGATTCCATCTCTGTGTTATATTCCTATGGTATTTAAAAGTCAATTGCAAAGTGGTTTCTTCTATATGCATGTTGGAGGAATGGCCAATAGGTGGTAAATCATAGAGCTGGTAGGTATGTAGTAGTAGGCACATACTCAAAAAAGGACAAGGGCAAAGGATGACACAATACAATAGAGCTGAGTAAGTTAAAGAGTCAATTGCTGTTGGAGAACTTCCACATAAACCAAAGAGTGGAAGAACTGTGGGGGGTCTCCAACAGCCATCCATCATTGATCATGAGATTGTTGTATGACCACATATGCACATGTTGATTGAGCAACAACTGGATGGCTGTCTGTTCAATCTGCATGTGATTATTTTCAACATGACTATAAGTCCAGTCAGCAAGTGGTCAGTGACATTATCATCGTAGTTACATTATCATTGTCAATGTCACCCTGATCATTGTCAATGTCACCCTGATCATTGTCAATGTCACCCTGTTGAAAAAATTGATCACAGAGAAAGACATTTGTTAACAAGCTTGCCTAGAGTGGTAATTCTGGCCAAAGTTGATCCCTTTGCAACCAATGAAGTCTTGCATTATTGTTGACTGAAATTAATTGGTCTGTAAAGATATAAGATTTCAAGTGGCTTGTGATGGATTATTTCAGGTTTAGAGTGGATGGCTAAAACCTGGGATAAAGCCTAATGAAGCTGATTGTTTGGGTTCAACCTATAGTCTCCATTTGTAGCTAAAATTTCAGAAGAAATGGGAAGAACCAGCCCACAAAAAA
>NW_001889891.1:1580-5123 GCF_000143565.1 Laccaria bicolor S238N-H82
GATGGATTGGTTGAGGGTCATACCACTCTGGAATGGGGTACCATTAAGGTTCCCTAATTCAAAGAATTGGATAACCTCATAGGTACCCAAAAATGGGTGACTGAAGTGGTCTTGTTGTGTTGTCGTCATCACCTTGTGTCGATCCAGTGGGCACTGGTTTGTTTGTGGGGGCTGGTGATGTGGCATTAATGTGTCATTCTGGTTGTCTCATGGATGGCAGTGGCTGCTGCTGGTGGGCTGTTGTCATGTGGTCGTCGTCTGTCATAGGTGATGTGGTGAGGAGGGGGGGGGTCATCGTGGAGGATGGTTGTAGTTGAGGAAGAAGAGGGTTTAGGGTTTGTTGATGGCACTAAATTGAGCATCAGCGTTTGCCAAGGCTCATTTGGGAAGGTGCAGCTGAGAGCCACTTGTATAAAGTAATAATTCTTCACCTTATAATGGTTCTATGGCTCAGTGGTAAGCATGCTTTTCTTTAGTCATGTGATGTCTGCTGAGGCTATGGTTCAATCCTTGCTCATGTCATTATTTTTTATATCATAATAACAGCTGTAATCACTGCATTTCTTTGGAATTCCAACAGAATCCTTTGGAACTTAAGTGGACTGTGGATTCCATTAGAATTCCATGGAATCTGGTTGGAATTCCAATGGATTCCAATGGAAACTGTTCCAGGAGGCTCCTGGATTCCAGCCATTTCTGCCAGATTCCATTGGATTCTGTTGGAATTTCCATGGAATTGGAAACCAAAATGGCTGAGGCTCCAGCCAACTGGTTTCTGTTGGAATTCCATGGAATTCCAACATTTCTCTTGGAATCTGCTGGATTCCGCCAGAACTCATGGGGGATGGTAAAGACCTCTGTTACCCTCACTTGAATCCATCCTATACAGAAGGTACATCTCAGGTAAGGATGTCAGCTTCACCCACCCCTCCCTAAACATCATTGCCTGGCTCCCATATGGCGTAGGCCACTTCACAATGCCCTTCATCATTGCCCCCTACTCTGGCTCTTCCACACCAAGCAAGCCCTCCACTTCTGGGCCTGTGCATTTGGGTACATGAACATGGTCAGCATCATCATCCAAATCCTCCTCCCATTCTCCACACCATGGTACAAGCTCATCCACAGCCTCACTCCAGCAAACATGCCCTCTTCCACTCCCATGCATACATTGTCACATTCACAAATGCACCCATCCTATTTGGCGTGTTCCCCTCTTTACATGCTGGCTGTGCGACCATCGAAGCTCTCTGCTTATCCCACTTTTTCCCAGCCACTACAAAATATGTGTGGGCATACATGGGTGTGTTGTATTGGGTTATGATGTACCTATCTAGGGATTGTCATGGATCAGTAATAACTGGGTATTATCCTTGGCTGTTGATACCCATTATCCACAGATCCAGACCTGTGGATATATATGGAAATCCATGGATATCTGTGATCTGTATACTATATTTATTAATATTTGGGCTGATGATTGCCATTTCAGACACGCTTGCAAATGATGCAAACAAATGGGTTGTGGGGAAAATCTTGCGATGTCAAAGAAGTTTCTAACACATGAACTTTGTCCAAAGTACCTCAGATATAACATATGGGACAATGGTGAACATTTTTCACATTCTTCTGCTGATTGGTCAGAAACAGCTTCACCACTACCAACCATCCAAGAATCTGAACTTGCCAATCTGATTGTTGCAAAGACAGTTAATGACAACCCCCACCTTTTTGACATCATCACTTCTATCTTTGTAGACTGTTTCAAAGAACTCCTCAAATCACACCCAAATCAACCTTTCATTTTGTCTGTGTGTTGTGGACTCTGTGAAGGTTTCTGGCCTTGGGCCAATACCCATATCAGAGAATACCCTAATACTCTAGACTACTTGCTACCTGATCCTGACAACCCTGATGAAGCTGAATTTCTATGAAATCAGCAGGATCATGAAATTTTCAAAGGTTGTTTCTCTGAATCATTTGGGGACCAACTGCTCCCTGGCATGTACTGCATGCCAATTTTTGCCATTCCCAAACTGCATTCAACTGACCTATGAATGGTAACTGACCAAAGTGCAGGGAGATATTCCCTCAACAGCATGATTCCAAGAGAAGACATTATTGGTTATCCCCTTGATAACCTCCAACATCTAGGTGAGTTCCTCCTGTCCATGCACCACCTGAGGTCTTTACCTTCCCCAGGTTATTCTGTATGGAATCCATGGAATCAATGTTGGCTGAGGACCCAGCCAGTTTCTTATTCCATGGACATCATGGATTCCATATGGAATGATGATGGAATGGTCATGGAATGATTAATTCCATATGGACTCCAACACCATTCCCTATGGATTCCATTGGATTCCATGGAAGACCAGTATACCATTAGAATACATATAAACATAGTATTCATAGTGCCCTTACTATATTTAAGCAATAAAAATATTTTGCACTGAAGAGAATTGAACCCTCAATGTCATCAATAGTAGCAGCACTAAAGCCAACTGAGCCATACAGGCTTTACTATATGTTAGGCTAAAGGTCAATATATACCATCCTCAGGCACGTGGTGTCATATGTGTCACAGCTGTGGAAGAAATGTCACCATGTTGTTTCTTCCTTCCCCACCACCACCATTCATCATCCATCACCACGGCCCCAAACCATGAGCACTCACCACATCGACACCGACAACGTTGACGACACGTGACAATGCTGGACAACACACAACATCATCACCGACCACCCACAACCACTGACGAGCGCCCAGGAGGTGAAGACAACATGCCAGATGTGCCACGTTGTTGGGACAGTGACAACACATGCCATCGTCACTATCCAGGTCATGCAGGTATGTACACCCACAGCTGTCCTTTCCCATGCCCCTCTGACCACATGCAGGAACAATGACACGAACGTCAAATGACACGCCACCCATGACATGACAACAAACAAACCCGCCCACCCACAAATGCTGTACACTGCCCAAAACAATCCCCACCACCCACAAGCACCCACAAACACCCATGCACAACAATGAACACCCACACATGATAACAAATGCCCATGCATGACAACAAACACCCACACATGACAACAAATGCCCATGAGCACAACGCACAAATGACAACATGCAGATGACAATGTGAAGATGGACACAATGGCAACCCAGCCCTACAGACACCAAAATGAGCCCACCACCCAAAACGATGACCCAGAGTGCCCATGGATGAAGGATTCTGCTTGCATGAATGTAAATGGGCAACAACAAGCCCAGGTGAGCTCCCTCCCTCACTCCATCATTCCACACCACCACCACCCCATCATTCCCCCTCCATCATCCCACACCACCACCCCTCCCTCTATTGCTCCCCCTCCCTCTGTTGCTCCCCTCCCTCTGGTTGCTCCCCCTCCCATTTCTCCCCCCCTTCATCACTCCCCCTCCCATTGCTCCCCCTCCATCCATTCCCACCCCTCCCTTCATCACTCCCTCTCCCCTCCATCACTCCCTACCCCTCCCTCCCCCCCACTCTCTACTACAAC
>NW_001889891.1:5574-6810 GCF_000143565.1 Laccaria bicolor S238N-H82
CACCTCCCTCCCCCCCCTCCCTTAACTATTGAAAGTAGTAAGAATAAATTTATGTAGTCTATTTAATACACTTCAATTTTTTCTGTTCAGCTATGACTATGGAATAAATATAGAGACCATAATTCCATGATGTGGACTTGTAATTCCATATGGAGTCCATATGGATTCCACCCTAAAAATGGTATAGGACATATGGAATCCACTCACCAAAAGCATGGATTCCATCTGAAAAAAGTATGGAATCCATCTGGGGGAAGTATGGAATCCATCAACCATTCCATGGTTTCCATCTGAGGAATTATGGAATCCATCAGCCATTCCATGGAATCCATCTGGGAAAGTATGGATTCCATCTAGTCCATATGGAATAACCCAGGGAGGGTAAAGTACTGCTGCTAACAATACACTGATTTCTGAGATTGGGATATTGGCTTCAACAAATCTAAGCACAACCATTCAGTACAAAACCTACATGAAAATTCGAGATAAATGCCCTTCTATAATTGTGCAAAATTTCAGAATGCTTGAATGACTTTTCATGAAGAAAAACCAAAGTTATAGGTGTGTGATCAAGTGGTGAGTCAAAAGTTGTGCAACACCTCATAAGAGTGTACATAGCTTCAAAGTACAAACCAGATATGTTGATAATAAAGAGCTCTTTACACTCCTCCACCTATTCCTACTGGACTCCTGGAATCCTACCAGACTGGACTAGGACTGGGACAAATTTCATGTTGGCTGATGACCATACAAATTTTGTGTCCTAGTCCTAGTGGAGTCCTAGTAAATTCCTACTGGAATGGTCCCAAATCACAAGGAATTGTGGATTCCTAAGGAATGGGTATAGTGGAGTCCAGTAGGAATCCAGTAGGAGTCCAGTAGGACTAGTCCAGTAGGAGTCCAGTAGGAATGTCCAGGTACAAGGGGTAGTTTGTCACCAATACTTTACCATCCCCCACATAATCCACATGGACTCCACTGGATTCCACTGGCTTCCACTGGATTCCACTGGACTGGACTGGACTGGACTGCCAATCATGAAACTGGACTCCACTGGACTCTCCCAACACAAAACTGGACTGGACTGAACACTTAACTGGACTGGACTGGACTGAACACACAACTGGACTGGACTGGACTGGACTGCCACAGACCTTAAGCTAGACTTAGATTTTAGAGCAAAAAGAAAATTTAAGTATATTTAATAACTACATAAATTAAATTTAATACATTCTA
>NW_001889891.1:7193-10007 GCF_000143565.1 Laccaria bicolor S238N-H82
CTGGTGTTGCTGGGCCCTCGTCGCCGTTCATGCGTGGCGACGCTGGGACCTCATTCATTGTTGTCTCATCGTCGTCGCCCGCTCTTCACGTGTCGCCCCCTCTGTGCGTGTCGTTGTCGTTGCAAGTTGTGGGCCACTTTGGTGCTGTGGCAGTGGGCGGTGGTCGTTTTTCGTTGGCCGTTGTTGTTTTTCGTGGGTGGTGGTCATTTTTCATGTGACGTGGCAGTGGGTGGTGGTCGTTTTCCATGGGGCGGTGGTCGTTTTTCATGTGACGTGGCAGTGGGCGGTGGTCGTTTTCCATGGGGCGGTGGTCATTTTCTGTGGGCGCTCGTCGTTATTTGTCGGCGGTCGTCCTTTTTCGTGTGACGTGGCAGTGGGCATGGACATGTGGTGGTCGTTGATGTGGGCGTGTCGTCATCGTCTTCGCATGTTGTCGACATCGTGCTTGCGTGTCGTCGTGCTCGCATTTCGTCGTCGTTGTGTTTCGCCATGCTTGTGTTTCGTTGTTGTGCTCATGTGTCGTTGTTGTCACCGTCCTCATGTGTTGGTGTTGTCATCCTCATGTGTCATGCATGGGTGGTTGTTGGTGTTGGTGGGGTGTGGCGTGCCTGTCATGGTTAGAACGGAGGAACACAGTGGTGGGGCATACATACCCCTTGCCCATGACGTTGCCACGTCATGGGCATTGTCCCTCGTCATGTGTGTCATTAGTGTGGGCATCGTTAATATGGGCGTGGGCGTCGTGGGCGGCGTTGAGATGGCAGGGGAGGTGAATGGGTGGTGGTGGTGGAAGGGAAAGGGAAGGTCACGGTAGTGTGACCATGCCACAAACAGGAGACGTGATGATATGGCATGCCCTCAAGTAAGTCATGTGACATCACCCTGCAGACTGAACAAAATCATGAATCCTTATTGCAGCTACAGTTGCGGACAAACAAACACATCAAATCGGGTATCTCAGGAATGCGAATTTTCTGGCAAAAACTGACAACAGACTTGAATCCAGACGGTCGAATACAGCCTAAAAACACTGTTTCTATGAAATTCCCACGAGGTTTTGGCGGCGCCAAATTTTTTGACCAAAATTTCGCAACTTTTTGGCCTGTCAAGAGGGTCCTGCAGTGCCAAACCACGCTGATGACTCCAAACTTACTCGGCCCCCACCAACCTGAGACGATATGCACCAGTAACCCATCATATTTTGACAGTTATGGGTAAAAAGGTACATTCACATAAAATTCACACTATAAAAATGGTCCCTTGTTTGCACTTTAGAGCCAACTTGGGTATTATTTTATGCGAGAACAGCTCGTAAGAAAGCTCTGATTTTTTAGGATCAGAATCCATTCCTCAAAAGCTGTTCAAAAATGAATTTTTTGAGATTTTAGCGATTTCTTTCGACACACGCCAATTTTTTGGGTGATTTTTTGGCCAAATTGTCGAAATTGAAAATTTTGCTCGTGCAAATGGATGAATTAGATGTAATACTTTCTATTTCAATGCTTTTTAGTGGGTTTAAACTCATGTGGTGACGGACATAAATGGTAGAATAAATTTGATGTGTTTGTTTGTCCGCAACTGTATCACTGACCTATACTAATATGTAAATTATTACTCTTCTATTCATATTTGTATTGCATAGTCTATTTTCGCGTTTTTGTAGTATTCATAATTAATAATAATAACTAATAAGCAGTAATGCACTGGAATCACTGGAATCCACTGGACTCCACTGGCAGTGGACTATGACTGGACTCATAGTCCACTGGACTGGACTGGACTGGACTGGACTGGACTTGAGGCCAGTGGACTGGGCATTGTGCAAGCCAATCTGGCCTAGCAACTGGGCCACTGGACTCCACTGGACTCCACTGGAATCCACATGGATTATGTGGGGGATGGTAAAGACCTCGTTTGTCACTGTTGTTGTTGTTATTATATAATATATAAAAAAGCACAACCTGGTAAAATTGAACCCTCAACTTCTTGGGCACAGGTACAATAGTAGTGCTTAACCAGCTGCACCATGACAGCTTTACTATAGGTACATAATATATGCTCCACATACCAACCGGCTGACCTCTTTCCTAGAAAGGATGTCAGCAAATTCCGCGAGTGAGAATTTCACACCAACAGTAATCAACAATCCAAAACCTCTCTCTTCCCACCACCATCCACACCCAGTGCCGCCTCATCACCACCACCACCACCACTAGTCACTGCCACCACTCACAACTGCCCATAGCCACCACTGTACGCCATCCATGACGCCCACTGACCAATGCCACGTCACCACAATCACCTGTGGCCACCACCACCCACAACACATCAAGAATGACGTGAGAATGCCACTTCACCAACAAACGAGCCCCCGGCAAGGCCAAGGCGATGAAAACGGACGACAAGGGACGACCACGTCACCCCCACAGCCATGTCAATGGACGACAACATGTGCCACCAGGTCAATGGAACGGCCATGTCACAACGATGAGAGGGTGCCATGTCACTATCAGCAATGTGGCAACCAAACGACGGTGCCCCCCCTCTTCCATCCCAACTGACCCCATTAACAGAGACAATGACATGATGACGATGAGCGCCCACAACGATGAGTGCCCATCCGACCCCGTTGACGACCACCATCACATGGCGACGATGACACGACGATGCCGAGCGCCCACCACAATGAGCAGCCACCCCAACAAGCACCCAGACCACCATCACATGACAACGACACAAAGACGTCGAGCACCCATGATGGCAAGCATTGTCCCTGCCCCATTCCCTGTCCCCTTTCCCTCCCCCTTCCCCCAT
>NW_001889891.1:10057-17160 GCF_000143565.1 Laccaria bicolor S238N-H82
GTAGGAATCCCATCTCTGAAACATTGTATTCACTTTGTTTAAGTTCAATTGGAGTCCAGTAGGAGTTCAGTAGGAGTCCAGTAGGGGTCCAGTAGGGGTCCAGTAGGAGGGGAATGTGAAAATGCTTTTTTGGAAAGAATGTTGAAATCCAGTAGAAATCCAGTAGAAATCCTACTGGACTCCTGGAGTCTGGTAGAAATAGGTGGAGGAGTGATAAGTATTGATCATTGCAAGTGAAGCGAGCAATCCTTCGCTAAAGTGCAAAAGTCCCAAACAAACAAGAACAAATTGTATATTCGCAAAGATGGGTCTGACTGAAAAACTCGGGCATTCCAAGTGTATTTCATACTGTAAGATCCCCAGAATTCACTACATATCTGCACTGTCAGCAAAGCTCATGAAGATACCAAAAAACCTGGTAGTTACACCTTGAAAATGGTAATAGTACTGTGCTTGCCAGTGCCACCATATCTGTGACATTGTTGTGATGGTGACTGGACACATCACCATCACCATTTGGATATATCATAGACAAATGTTACGATACACAGAAATGTGTAGCTACAGAAAGTAGCTACTGTTGTCTAAAGTCAGCCTTGTCTGAAGTACTCTGCAAGTACTCTGATTGCTGCGCGAGCTTTACCTGTGGGACTTGCGGACATTTATAAAGGAAAAATACCTGACCATTGCTGATGTTATATACTATTCTCAAGGTGCAGTGTATACTGTCAAATAAGAGAATCTGCTTGAAATATAGCCTGAAAAGAAGGGGAAAATAGCAATTGTGCTCACTGTTAGTAATGAAATTGAAGAAAGCTGATTTCAGGGTCTAGTGCATGTGGTCCAAATATGGAAACTTCTCTGTTTATAACATAAATGGCAAGAAAACTACATAAAACTGCTTTCAAACATTACATTGTTCTCTAGCTACATTTACCTCAATACTAGATCTTGAAATGTCATACTTGGCCATTCAAGTCACAAAGCTTCATCCCAATGTTTCTTTATACAAAAATACTGCCACCATAACATTCATAGAGAGGTTTCAGCATTTTAGCTATTTAATCATCTGATGATGATGAATAATCACTGCCATAATCTGACACCATCATATTTACATCTGCCCCATTCTCTTTTAACAGCCTTGCAATGGCCTCATGGCCTCTCCTTGATGCTGCCTGGAGTGCATTTCCACAATATCCTCCCTGTGCATTTACATCTGCCCCCTTCTCTATCAGTAGCTTTGCAATGGCTTCATAGCCTTGAGTTGATGCTGCCTGGAGTGCATTTCCATACTTTCCTCCCTGTGCATTGACATCTGCCCCCTTCTCTATCAGCAGCTTTGCAATGGCCTCATGGCCTCTTATTAATGCTGCATAGAGTGGATTTCCATACTCTCCTCCCTGTGCATTTACATCTGCCTCCTTCTCTATCAACAGCTTTGCAATGGCCTCATGACCTTTAGTTGATGCTGCCTGGAGTGCATTGCCATAATCTGACACCATCATATTTACATCTGCCCCCTTCTCTATCAACAGCTTTGCAATGGCCTCATGGCCTCTCCTTGATGCTGCCTGGAGTGCATTTCCACAATATCCTCCCTGTGCATTTACATCTGCCCCCTTCTCTATCAGTAGCTTTGCAATGGCTTCATAGCCTTGAGTTGATGCTGCCTGGAGTGCATTTCCATACTTTCCTCCCTGTGCATTGACATCTGCCCCCTTCTCTATCAGCAGCTTTGCAATGGCCTCATGGCCTCTTATTAATGCTGCATAGAGTGGATTTCCATACTCTCCTCCCTGTGCATTTACATCTGCCTCCTTCTCTATCAACAGCTTTGCAATGGCCTCATGACCTTTAGTTGATGCTGCCTGGAGTGCATTTCCATACTTTCCTCCCTGTGCATTTACATCTGCCCCCTTCTCTATCAGCAGCTTTGCAATGGCCTCATGCCTTCAATTGATGCTGCCTGGAGTGCATTTCCATACTTTCCTCCCTGTGCATTGACATCTGCCCCCTTCTCTATCAGCAGCTTTGCAATGGCCTCATGGCCTTGATTTGATGCTGCCTGGAGTGCATTTCCATACCTTCCCCCCTGTTTATTCACATCTGCTCCCATTTCTAGCAAATCATGTGATGCTTCAGTCAGGCCAGCCAGTGCTGTATAATATAGTGGTTTAGCAATCTGATCCCTCTGTCTTTGTAGATCCCTAGAGTTAAGTTTATCTATATTGCAAATTCGAACCCAGTTGAGAAAGGCAGCATTCTCATCTGTGAAAAGCTTCATCACTAATGCAAATCCTGTAGATGACTGAGATCTATATTTTCCACTGGAATGTGTATGTAAAATCCAGTAGTTTGCAGCATAGTTTGCAAGGGGGGAGGACACTTCCAGATTTCTACCAAGTGGCTCAGATGTATCAAATTGCAAAAGATATGCCAGACAGATTTGAGATATGACAGAGTGTGATTGCTCTTCATTGAAGCTGAAGTCTTTGATATGTGTCACTTGATGATTTTGAATATACTGAGATATCAGGTATTCTTTGACAGAAAAATGGGAAAGCTTGATATGACCTATTTGGTGGTCAGTGGTCATTTCAATCTTGTGTTATGCTAAAACATACCAGCTGATTCCATAACAAGACTAGAACATATTTTCAAGACATCCTTCACATCTTGAAGTTCATTATCAGAGTTATACTCTGATCCATTCTCAGCACAAAGATCAACAGCAGCAGTTGTAGCCAGCTCCTTCAGTGTCAGTGGACAAACAGAAAAAGATAGCCACTGTAAAAATGTTTTTGCATAACCATGATCTTTTTCATTGATCCCCAGCAAGATTCGGTCATAGGTTTTATCCAAACCCTTAGGTAGATCAGCTAGCTGCCTTTTTAGGTCAGCCTTGTTCCGGCACTTTTTCAACTCATTTAACTGTAATGCAACCCAGCGAAACCTAAAATTGCAGTTAGTAATTATCCTGTCATTCAAATATTGGGAATAACATACATTCCGTCTGCTTGTTTCATTAATGTCAACTTTATTTGGTCTTGAGTCTCAGAATTCCATCTTTGTAAGTTAGAGTCATTCCAAAGCTGATAGTCAAGATAGGCCACAAGATCATGATTCTCAGATTCCTTAACCAAGTCAAGATAATGATGAAACTTTAGCTTGTCCTCAATGTCCTGCTCTGGGCGACTAGTAACTATCAAGTGGAGACCTAGATTCATATCTTTCTCCAGAACAACAGTCTCAACCCAGTTAAGAAGGTTTTCTCTTTCAGTACATTCATCAACAGCATCCAGAATGATGAATGTTGAGCTAAAGCCACCAAGAATTCTTTCAAGAGTGTTCTGCAGATCATCTAGAGTTGGCTCCTGATGGCCATTGCCACAGCAAGCATACAGATCCACCAAGACTTTAGGTACTCTACCCTCACATTTGAGACTGAATTGCCAGATGAGTGATCGCATTAGTTTATCATGCAGCTGAAAATCCTTGTGTGAGTCTCTTCCATCAAAGAAGAAATATGCAGTAGCAGAATTGAATCTTTCAAGAACATTGTGAATTATTGCTGAGCTAAAAAAATAAAAATCAATTCAGTTTCATAAAAATGGTGGAATTCAAAACCTTAAAATGGTTTTCCCAGAGCCAGCTGGATAGACTGTCAATCACATATAAATTTACAAATTTTGACAGATAACTTACATTTTCCCTTGATCCAGAGAAAGCCAGGCTGTTTGAGCCACCCAGAAAATGTATTTCCTTTGAGAAACCATTGACAGGTATTTGATTGACTCTTCAGAATTGCATATGCAGCATTGTAGTTAAGAGATTCTTTAGGAGGAGAAAGCCACTTATAAATCTCCTTTACTGTAACAAAAAAAGGAAGTCAATTATATATTTGGAAAAAGAACCTGCAACAATACCCAGTTGTTCATCCCTAATCATCTCAAGTGTGATTTGAATATTTGGGTCCACACCTACCAACCACATATGTCATTAAGATGAATATGATGCTTTTCTTACTCCTTACCTTGATTGATGGTACCTATCAAAATATAAGTGAAAGTAAAAAAATGTGATGATCTAAGCAACAAACCATAGTTAGGGCCTGTAATCACATTTTGAGCTGAAATATCATTGATTGTAACTTCAGCTTGTTTTGCCAAGAAGTCTGCATGGTCAAATACATTGGGACAAATCTGAGCTATATTGACAAGAGTACTGACCAGCAGGAATCACTTCTTCATGCATGGCAGAAGGAACAGATGGAGAGACAGGCACATGATGATCTATACAGAGTAATCAGAAATAGAATTTAGATATTTGGAGCAAGCATGAACCAGTCAAGAGAGGAGAAGAGGTATCAATAGCTTCTTGCACAGGGCCTTCAACCTGATCAGCTGTG
Source organism: Laccaria bicolor S238N-H82 (assembly GCF_000143565.1). Lineage (NCBI taxonomy): Eukaryota > Fungi > Basidiomycota > Agaricomycetes > Agaricales > Hydnangiaceae > Laccaria > Laccaria bicolor. The sequence goes on from NW_001889891.1 coordinate 14,469, forward strand.
ATATGAGAATTGATAGAGGTCAACATCAACATCATAGCAAATAGACTGAAGGGTATCTCACAGGCAACAGGCATTCCTGTACCCACTGATACCAGGCCTGCATTCCGAACAGAAGCACTTGAGTGTTACCAATAACGAATGAGATAGGGGTTTGGGGTTAACACAGACCAGTGGAGAGAGGTAAAACCTGCTGTGGGTGCTCGACCTCTCCTTCCCCAGGGACTTCAAAGAGATCACCTGCAAATTTGATTTGATGAGCGATCAGCATTCACTTTGGGGCAGAAAGACTAAAAAGTATCTTACTGATAACTGGCATGACCTTGTCCGCCGCGGGGATGGTCGAAGATTGAGTCACCATGATAGGCGGGGCAGAGCCGGGGCGAGCTATATTGATGCTAGTGCCACCTGCGGATCCAGGTACTGGAGAAAGCAATCGCGTGAATGATTTTTTCAGACTGTAGAACGGTTCGACGAAAGGGTCGCTGGGTTGGGTACACATTGTAGACGATGAGATGGACGTTGAGAGGAAGATGCGTGTTCAAGCGTGGCAAAGCTGCTTGTTTTGGGTGTGGCTATGGGTGTGGCTATGCGAGAAAGACAACTCCGCTTTCCCACCTATGGGCTCTCTAACTTGCAAAATCGTTGATGTTTCAGCCAGCTTCGATGGGGGTCTGGCTTCCAGTTTCGAAGTACCCGTTGGTTCAACTCCGGAACCCTTTCATGCGACTCGTCCAATGTTTTCTCTCTGGCCCCTGCCGACGTCGCCTGGAGATCTTGACTCGACCTCCGCTGCAATCAAAACAAAATGCGATGGCCGCTTTCGTCAACATGTATTGATATAGAGAGCAGGCAACTGTTGAGATGCAAAGGATGCGCAAATAGTTAGTTCGTGGGCTTCATCGCAAAGACGTTTGGGTGCGTCAACTCTGACTTAGTTCTTTCTCCCATTAAATCTCGTCCCCTTCCCGCCTTACCTCGTTCGCCCCTTCTGTGTTGCAACTAAACATTCTCCCCCCCCCCCCCCCTTCTTCCGCATGCACCTGTTAGTCTACTATACTGATAATTCCGTGACAGCCTTGGTCCCCTCAACTTGTTTTACGAGCGCCATGCTCTAAAACCGTACAAGATCGCAAACCATAGATTTCTGCTGATCATAAGCGCACGCGTCAGCCGGAGTGCTGGAGAGTAGGGATAACGGCCGTCTTTCCTTTTGTAAGTTATCGCCCTTGCGTAATTTATTCATTCAAACCCTCCCCCCTTCCTTGACCTCTGACTTCCTTATCACCTCGCATACACTCGATTTTTTGCCTCGCTGACTGCCCCCCTTCCGTTACCCAGGTCCTGTTCCATAAAACCCATGCAAGTCTCACTTCGATGATCGTACCGCCTTTCCTAGGTCCACCGTGGCTGGCCCTCACGACCCGGCCACTTGCATCCCTTCGTGCATCGAGTCGCGACGGGACCCCACACGTACATTGACCATCTGATCGGTTGCACCCAACCATGTGGTTATTCGGTCATTCTCCTCTCCTCATTCCTCAGAACTTCTCAGGTACCCCACGCGATGCTCTATGTGCCGTTACATCCATGATATATCACCCAACAGCCGCAATCTCTGCCCGTGATACGAGCAATCATTGGCTCTGGACTGGGCGTGCACACCGCGTAGAATCTCCGTCATGCGTATCCATCCGCAGCTCGTCGTCGCCACTCCGCAACGTCGCACATACAGATGTACCCATCGCTGAGTGGGCTCTTGTAACTTCGGATTAGATGCGCTTGACGCTGGTTACTGATACCTGCCTTCTTTTTCAATGGGTTTCCAGCCTATGTCAAACTACTGAGGGCAAAGGTTTAGGGTGGAGAAGCACTGGTCTTTGGAGGGTCCTTGTCTGTTCTCACTCGAAGGAGGATGGAGGCGTGGCTATTGCTCCCCCAAGTTGACTCCGTAGCTTGACGGACTGATATGTTTTCAAACTGGCACAATATCAATCATAATTTCATTATCTCCCACAACATCAACGTGCACTCGTTAAAAAATGCCGCCTGCTACTACTTCCTCCCTTCACAACAATTTATGAGGCATTATATATATACATACTTTCCTTTGCCTGAGGCATCTCACGCCCAAGGACACAAACGTGATGGTTCTGGCGTTGATGATGCCAACAGTCGGGAATGCAGTAGGTACCGGTGAAGAATTAGATTTACGGCTGTACAGCCCGCTTGACCAAAAGTGATTAGAAGCGGTGTATATGCGACCTACATCCGTGCTATGGAGTAGACGGTGGGATGGGTAATGGTAGATGTCTAGGAGGTCTCGCAGCACATAGAGAAGGGTGCGTAAGAAGAGGAGGAGGAAGCGGCTCAGAGGAGGAAGGTGAGCTGAAGTGGATAGGTAAATCCACTTTTGAGAGGGGTTGTTACTTGCTCATACAAACGACGCATTATCCTTTGCCCTATGCACCCCATCATCCTCAGTCAACGCATCACCACCTCCTAGGTGATCCTAAACGACAGCCTAAATCCCTCTCAGTTGGGGCGGTCACGTCGACTTGCAAGAGGAACCAAGGTCGTCTAGGAAGAGTTGTATAGAAGGGCGTGTGTCGTCGCCCTTGGGGTCCAAGAGGGGATGGAGCCTATGCCGTCAGGATTTTCCGAACGCGCCGATGTACATAGACCCAGCGATGTG
>NW_001889891.1:19149-30568 GCF_000143565.1 Laccaria bicolor S238N-H82
CTGCGCGGTTGGCGGTGATCATTCTGGGCCGCTGGCGCTCGGATATTTCTTCGTAACGCCCACCTTCGTCCTTTGGATGCGGAGCGTGATTTCTGTAAGGAGAGACTGTCAGAAATCGGCAATGATCCATACAAATGGTTGCCAGCAGCATAAGTACTGACAAGATACCAAGTTCCCGTCCAATCATGAGTAGAAACGCAGTGCACGGTTTGCATTTTCTCAAAGGACGTGATACTAGGTGTCATGATAATGAGCGGGAGAACGGACAATGAAATAGCAAAAGAACTCTTTACCGTTCTCATGCCAATTCATAAGGAAGGGCGGTAGACGTGAGCGGCTGGGCTCAACGAAGGTGGAGCGTTATGGCATACGTATTCGAAGATTGCGTAGACAGGAAGGTCGTGAATGGTGATAGAAGTCCGCATTGGGGCAAGAAAGTAATGGGGTGCATCCTGGGCATGATCACGCAGAGTCAACTGAGGACTATGATAGGGGACAGAAAATACGCTACTGGATCGCATATTGGTATTGTCCCTGAAATGAGATGAAGCATCAGACGAAGAACAATTGCGTAGGGCAGAAGAGGCGGAGAGAAGAGAGGTGGTCGTGATTATCAACGCAAGATCAACGCCCAGGGATGCAACTTGACCACCATCATGCCTTGACGTCGCTCAAGACACATCCAATACGTCGCACCGCCAGCTATCCCGGTCATTGCCATTGCATTCTCAATACCCCGTAGTACGATCATTAAATGCCTCTTCGAGTTAGCCTGAGGCCATTTGCTGGGTTGGATGACTCTGAGGTGCGTTTGCGATCTCTGCCCCCAGTTTCGCCTTCTAATCTTACATAGTTCATTCAAGCCCTGCAGCGTGCTACTCCATGGCGGTTCAGCTGGTCCTCCAATTCTGGTCGCAATATCGTGCGGTCTCACATCACAGACATGCGGCTTCATCCAGAGCAGCCGCCATCCTTCACCCGCAAAATCGAGCTCCGATTACTTGACATTCTTTATTCCTTCCAGCCCAACATATCCGAAGCAGGATGTTCAGCGTTACCTCACGTCCTCTCATCTCTCGTGTTCGTCATTTGATGCCGTGGCGTTGCTGCCAGATTCGCGACGACCAATTGTCCTTGTGCGTCGTCCCCGTTGTGCAAGAAGAGGATCCCCACTGTCTTCTGTCGAACACCCTTCACCACCATTGCCGACTACCCAGCAGCCGCAGACCAGTCGGCACATCGACCTTCTTTTAGCGCGAATCACCACCGCTTTTGACCACCTCCCACAAGGCGCCCACCTCTCCGTCATCGACCGAACGGCAGACGACCCATATGGCCAGTTCATTCTTGCAGATTGCTGTTTCGGTAGTTTGGACGAGGGGTTCGACGAGCATCCGTGAGTAAACCCTGTTTCTCTCAAAGTGCATACAAAGATCTGACATTGTCGTTGCATTCATCAGGGAATGCTGTGATCTCTTGATCCCCGTCTTCCCGACTATTGCTCTTTACGTTCTCGGCACGGCGAAGGAACACTGTTCATCAACCTCCACCTATCACCACACTGGCCGATTAACGATCTGGATAGACGTTGGCTTGGAATCTGCGTCAGATGTCCATATCCGAAATGCCACGATCCTCCAAACCTACCCATGTTTCCTCTACTTCTCTTCCCTCCGGACAGTTGCACTTTTCATATCATCGTATGACGAATTCCGGTGGATCCAAGCGCATCAGGACCGTAGCCGCTTGAAGCAACGATGTCGACAAAAGTTTTGCAGGAGATAGTCACCAAGGCTTTGGTCGTGGGTCTGTGATCTTGACTGCTCTTACCGACGACGTTGTGAAGGGAGAGGCGGCTTCGTCGCTCATGGAACGTTCTCTGACGTATGGAAAGGTACTTGGAACGATCCGATTGAGAGACGGCCACGGCCTGTAAGTGTCTTGTGGTATTGTGTTGCAAAATCAGCTCACAATATGATTCAGGTTGCCATTAAGGTCCTGCGTCAAGTTATGGTGCAAAACGTCCGAGAGAAGCTCATCAAGGTATGGAGTGCATCTTTTGCTTGAATGTTTTGAGCTGACATGATGGTATGTTAGCGACTTCAATCGGAGGTCATTGCTTGGCACCGTCTATGTCATCGCAATGTATCGCAGCTTTTTGGGATAGTGCATCTTTCACAAAAAATAGGCAGGGCATCGCCTTGGTGCGAACATGGGACGTTTTGCAACTACCTGGAGCAATTTTTTTTCCCGAGCGTGAATCGATTGAGACTTGTACGCATTTCAAACCATCCACCGAGTTTCATTATCTAACTCTTGCTGTAGCTCGCCCAGGTGGCTTCTGCCATTGCCTATCTGCATACATTCAGGCCTACCATTGTCCATGGGGACTTAAAAGGAGTCAGGCCTCTTCGTTCGTCCTCTCGTGCTCCCCGCTGACCCCTAACTCAGAAAAAGGAAACATTCCGGTCGATGAGCATGTGTATGCGATCATCACCGACTTTGGGCTCTCCAAGGTCATCGAGGAAATGTCCGAGACCATCAGCAAGGGCATCTCTTCCTTTGCCGGGTTAACCCGGTGGATGGCACCAGAGCTTATTATGTCACTGGTGGAAGACGATGGGCAAATTCCTCCCATTACTACGTTTAGTGATGTGTACGCATTCGGTTCGGTGTGCCTTGAGGTATGTCTGGCCTTCTACTCGAACTGATTACAGATGTGACTCGTGTGTGCCATGCAGGTGGCAGCTGGACGGCTCCCCTATCCTCACAGAACAACCGACCATGCTGTAGCTGTGGATATCATTCGAGGAGTAAAACCTGCCAGGGAGCCCGCTGCCTTGTTCAAAAGAGCGTGGATGTCATTTGGGATACTGTTGGGACGCCATTGATTATCTCCGCCCTAGCATGCGTGAGATGCTCACGCTATTGGAAGAAATGGATCCAAAGCGATGATCTGCTACCCAAGTCAGCCCATCGTTCCTGCCCTGCATTGAGTCGCATGCAGTCTTCATTCCGACTAAGCATAAAACACTCATAAAGTCCTATCTCTACAACCCAACTTCCGAGCTACACCATTCATGAAACAACGCCACCCTGTACTGATTTGTGCGTTTCGGTCAGACGTCGGGAAAACACAGATACATATACGACAGTTGGGATTGGCGGATAAGTATTAGCGCCAGTCAATGTTCGAGGTGCTGTGATGGCAAGGAATTTCGATCGAGGGAACAGTCATGCAGTTCAATATGAAGTCTCTCGTCTCTGGGGTCAAGAAACCGTATCGCATATCGCGGTGGTTCCTCAAGGCTGCGTCGACCTGGACTCGACTACAGACTGAGATCAGAATTTACTCCTCGTGTCTTGACTCTTTTATCAAACCCATGCCCCAATTCTTGTATTCTTGCAGCATAGAATTTGAAGAGAAGGGTGACAATAGCCTCGACCTCGACTTGGATCCATCACAGATAAGGGTTCGCTCCTCGCGTTATCTACCAAACCGATGCCTTCAACTTTTCAAATTTTTGATGCACCCAAATTCGAAGGGTTGTTGACCTCGACTCTGACCCATTACAGATAACGGAGACCGGCGTGGGTGGTAGTTACCAAACTGATGTTACTTCAAGCACCGAGTTCGAGGATGCACCTTTCACTTATCGGGAGATAAGGATACACTCCGAGTCCTACTTTTGTGGGCGTTTTCCAAACTGACGCCCCGATTCTATGGACAAGCACCGAGGATACGTCTCATCGACTTTGACTCGGACTTAAGTCAGATAAGCATGCACTCGAGCTCCGTACCGTTCAACACGCCTGGGCCCTCCAAGTGGTATGTCCTAATGATGACCATACTTGATCTCAACCCGGTCACCCACCATGCATCATAGACATGGATATACCCCGATTCCCCCTGCAAATGTTTGCCAATGTGGCCCCAACCCCAATTCTGTGAAGCACCGAGTAGCGAGTTCGAACTTCCGGAAAAGGTAGTATGCGCATCTGGATGCCAACTCCTACCTAGGACTTCCTCCAGATTCGCGTTATCACCACGCCACATGCACGAGGATTTGAGGCCCCCCGAATCGACGAATATCACTCGCGAGATGGGCTCGAAGAAGAGAGCCAGTCTCTTGGCAATTATTCGTCTTCTTGTCATGCCATGGAACTCAATTGCCTGCGTTGACGGCTCATCATTGATGAGCTGAGGAGTTGCTTTGGGTTTCCGAGTCGCCACCCGAACGGCAACAGGCATGGACTCTGTACATTGCTCAGGATTCTCCAGCTGGAAGTATGTGTTTCCGTAGCTTCATGATTATCATTCGCTACTTGGTTTGGGTCAATGATGGCTACAGCGTCAACCCTTCATTTTGAAGTCTTTAAAGTCTATTCTTTCACACTGCCGGGACCTCCTCTCAAATTTGTTCAACTTCCCCAATTACATATTTTGAACCAATTCAATGGATTCTAATTTTGCCAACGCATGCAAGGCCGCTCCGTCCCCCAACTATTTCGAAAGCGACAATAGGAGTCTAATAGCCAGCAGAAGGAAGTCCACAATAGATAACTTCTAAAAGGCTACATGTCCATCCATCCGTCATAATAATAAAAAGTCCATTTTGATAGCTTTGACCTGGGATTGTTCAACAATCCTTACCCTTTCTCTTTGCCAACTCCCCCTTGACTAACGGGAGAGTTCAAGATCCCCACGCCTCCGTCGCCCCTCTTCCCTCCACCACTAATAGACACCACGAGCGGGGACGGTCCCCGCCTCCCATCTCCCTCGCCACCAAATATCTCCGTGATGTTGGTGACATCAGTGACCACCACCAGAAACGCGGTCTCCACGCTCCCAGGACGTGCCCGTGTTGCCGAGGTTGCCAGATGGAGTAGTAGGGTAATTGCCAGAGAGTAAGTCCAGCCAGTTGCCTCCCCCGTTTCCCGACTTGTTGGCTCCAACTGAGGGTGTAGATGAAGATGAGGGAGGCGGGTTGGGTACTGTTCAACTCGTCAGAGAAATTAATGGCCAAGACAGGGGAATTCTAACCTGGATTAGGTGCATTCGAGGCTGGTCCGTGGACAAGCCAGTCCAAACCCGTTCCACCAGTGTTTGGTCTCCCACCGCCTGAAGGTTCGTTCCCATCAATAAAAGCAGCGAAAAGCTCGTTGTCGGCCTCCATCTCCACCACTACCCCCGCCACTGGGAGGACCCTAGCGCAATTGGTGGTGGGTGTGCATTCCGCTATCGTGATTGGAAGAGATAGAGCTACCCGCGCTCTTGGGCGGAGGTGGGCGTCCAAAACCCGAGGAACGAGTAGAAGAGTGTGGGGGCGGATTGAAGTCGGATTGGAGAGGGACGAACGAGGGTGGTGGAGGGGTATGGCCCAAGAAGGGTGCGTATTGTGAACTTGAGGATGGGTGACGCTGTTGGTGTGAGGATCCGCGTGGCCTGTGCTGTCTGTACCCTCGCTATTGGCCTCCGCTGAAGGGGATGGGGCTTGGGTGGTAGCTGTAGTCGTCTGGAGGGGACCGGCTCTGGGGAACAGCAGCCCATCTGTCCAATCTGGGGCGCTTGTGTGAGCCAGAGGTGTGATTGTTGGAGATGGGGTGGGATGATGCCATGGGAATTGGGCTGTGGAACAGGCAATGGGCGAGAAATGTAATGAAGCTGAAAGGTGTCGTGAATGGAGGGAGAGCGGTGGCAAGGAGTGAGGACTTACATCACTAGTGTCAAGCAAGGCTCATGTCACCATGGCCAGAAGGCTTCAATTTTGCATCGTTCCTACGCTTGGGCGGCCCAGGTACGTTGTCATCGTTGTCATTGTCGTCCCCTTCGCTGATATCGTTCATCTTTGCCAGGATGTTACCTGAAAAGTTGAGGGGGCCTTGTATGTCCTTCTCGCCATCATGCTTCGGGTGGAAATCAACAGGGACATAAAAATGGATGGTGGTACAGACACTTACTCGAAGCTGTTGTTACATAGAACACCAGGCTCGTATGCTTTTTTGAGGAGCCCACTCTTGCGCTATAAAGCAGAGTGAGGAGAGAGGCAAGTTCAACCGCGATAAGAATAAAAAATCGGATGCCAAGCCAATGAAAACAAAAATAGAGCTCTCACCGACATCCCCTTCACATCCCAGTTCTTCCTACCCGCCACACCCATCTTTGCCTACCTCATCACTTTTTACACTAGCCGCTTCATTCCCGCCTCATGGCACCCCGCCATCTTCGTCTCCCTCCTACCCACAATCGAATCCATCCTCCACAGTGCCAACATCTCGGGTGAGGATGTCGGTTTCACCCCCCCATCTCTCGACATCATCGCCTGGCTCCCATACGGCATAGGCCACTTCACAATCCCCTTCATTGTCGCCACCTTCATATGCCTCTTCCGCACCAAACAAGCCCTCCACTTCTGGGCCCGCGCATTCGGGTACTTGGCTTCATCATTCAAATCCTCCTCCCATGCTCTGCACCATGGTACAAGCTCATCCACGGCCTCACTCCAGCAAACTACTCCATGAAAGGATCCCCAGGCGGTCTAGCCCGCATCGACGCCCTCTTCCACTCCCACGCGTACACCGTCACTTTCACGAACGCACCCATCCCATTCGGCGCGTTCGCCTCTTTACACGCAGGCTGCGCGACCATCGAAGCCCTCTGCCTATCCCACTTTTTCCCAGCCACTACAAAATACGTGTGGGCGTACACGGGCGTGTTGTATTGGGCTACGATGTACCTATCACATCACTACCTCATCGACGTCGTAGGCGGCGCATGCCTCGCCACCGCATTCTTCTACCTATTCCTCCCAGACGATCTTAGGGGCTCTGCAGCACTCACGCCCCCACCCAACCTCACTTCTTCCTCCCAGTTCAGGGGCAGGTCAAAATACGAAGTGTATGATTTAGAGGATCCGCGTAGGGGAGGAGGAGGGGGAGGAGGGATAAATGGGACAGTGGATACTGCGGATTTCGAACTGAGCGAGACGAATTCGGATGACGAGGAAGTGGATATCACGTATCGCTCGCCGGTGCCTGGTTCACTTGCTTCTTTTGGCTCACAGCAGAAACAGGTATGAGGTGTTTTTTATTTATTTTCGGCATGACGTCGTTAACGAAATATCTATTTTAGTTCATAGCGCCCAAGAGGGATCAGGGGAGGGGCGGCCATAGGCATACGGCGAGTATTGCGAGCCTTATTTGGGGTGATGAGAGGGGCCCAGAGGATGGTTGGAGTCCCGTCTCTGGCGCGTTTGTCATTCCTTCCCATGGACATGGTCGGGATAGTAGGGTTTAGAGGCGCGCGATTTGGACATTATTCCCTGCTCCCCTTTTCCAAGTTCTCGATTTCCGACTCCCCCCGGCCTCCGAGTTTCCCCCCCCCTCCCATCCCTCACTTTAATCCCAACACCCCCATCCACCCCACGTTCCTTCATTGCCCTCCTGAATCTGACCATTTATTTATTTGTTGTGCCATTGTGCAGGATCCCCCTTGCGATCACATACATTTCACAAACTATTAAGTACACTACAATTTGATGGCTTTTTTTCTTCCTTCGAGACATGTTTGAATTTGGGTGTGCAAGTGTGCATTCACCTGCTAACGATACACTGATGTCCGAAATTGGGATATTAGCTTCAACAAATCTAAGGACAACCATTTGCTACAAAAACTACATGAAAATTTTAGATAAATGCCCTTCTATAATGTGTGTGATAAAGTGGTGAGTCAAAAGTTGTGCAACACCTCATAGGAGTGTACAAGTACAAACCAGATATGTTGATAATAAAGGAAAAATACCTTACCACTGCTGATGTTATATACTACTTTCAAGATGCAGTGTATACTGTCACATAAGAGAATCTGCATGAAATATAGCCAGAAAAGCAGGGGAAACTAGCAATTGTGCTCACTGTTAGCGATGAAATCGAAGAAAGCTAATATCAGTGTCTAGTCCATGTGGTCCAAATATAGAAACTTCTCTGTTGATAACAAAAATAGCATGAAAACAGCATAAAACTCATTTCAAACATTACATTTTTCTCTAGCTACATCTACCTCAATACTAGATCTTGAAATGTCATACTTTGCCATAAGTCACAAAAGTTCATCCCAATGTTTCTTTCAAGGGGGTTCAAGAATTTTAAAAAAGTAGCCAGGGTCGAATTTTTTTGTAAGGCCCTGTGTGCTTGACCTACCTACAGTTGCGGACAACTAAAGTCAACAAATTTATAGACCAATTTATTGAGACCAGTAGGGATTTTTTAAAAGTCCGAAAACCATCGGAATAGGCAGGAATTGAGTAGATCTTTCAAATGGTACGAGCCGATTTCCCAAAAGTGAAGATTTGTCAGAAAAAAGGTTCAAAATTTTGGCACAGGCCCAAAAAAATCGATAAAATCTCGAAAAAGTCATTTTTGGATAGATCTTGATGAGTACTGTCAGAATCCACTGAAAGAGTAAAAATAAAATAGATCCTCCCCTTTAAAAAAAATTGCTATTATGCTGCCTAAACCTAGAGGCTGTCCTCCTAAAAAACATTGCAACCTTGCATGCCTCCAAAATAACCCTTTTTTGACTTCCATTCCATCAGTGACATCATTTTCTCAAGGCCGTCAGACTGTCAGTGAGGGAGATGATGAGGAACTGATCACAAGATCTTGAGAGTCACATCCATTGCAAAAAAATGAGGCAAGGGAAGCTGAGGATTCAGGAGAAGAGATGGATATGCATAGAGTAATTGGGATGAGCTTGATTAGCAGGATTTTCCTGAGAGACTGGCTGAGATGGTGATGTAGGATGCAAAAAAATTGGCTCAAAATTTTGGCACAGCCAAAAACTCATGGGAATAACATGAAAACACCATTTTTGAGCTCCTTTTGCCTGTCCAGTTTCAGATCTGTCGTCAGATTTCCGTCAAAAAATCTGGTTCCTGAGATACTCAATTTGTTGACTTTAGTTGTCCGCAACTGTACCTACGTAATCAGGCACATGCCTATATATGGCAATATGACATCATCATCATCATTGCTCTGATCCTCTAAGGCTTTGCATACCCAATTTCGTGGGGCTATCTGCAATGCAACACATTGTAGGTGGTACTAAAAAATAAGTGAGTGTAGTGATTAACTTGTGCAAGACTGATACTCACCCATTGAGTCTCACATCCAACCCTTTTACATTTTACCAAGCCATTGCATTCTGAGTGCAATACCACACCACACAGGCATCCGTTTAGAGCATCTGATGTGTCAAAAGCATCAAGATGATTCGAGTTTTGAAATCAGGTCACACAGCATACACATCGGTGTCAAGAACTGGTCTCTAACTGTTTTGTCAGTAAATTGTGATTGATTAAAACATTAGACAAAAATTTGATGAAGATTAGACTGTGAAAAATGATTTTGAAGCCAGAAATTGGCCTGGATATAATGAAATATAATATCCAGTCAAGATAATGTACTATACAATGATATTTTACATGCAGGAATACTAGTGTTTGAAAGTTAGGTTAGTTAACTGGAAAATAACCGGAAAATAACCGGACCTAACCGCAACACTAACCTAACCGCGGTTAGGGTTAGTTGATTTCGAAAATGGAATAACCGGTTATTTTGCGGTTAACTAACCATTAAATAACCGGTTATAACCAGCCCTATTATACACCTTCAAAACGCACTTGAGAACGTCGAAAACGCTTAAAGTTTGACTAAGTTACGGTCAAATCTCTAAAATATCACTCAAATGTGTAGACTTTCAAGGATAATTGCATAAATATGTCAATTCTTCACCGATTTTAGCGTTCTTGGGCTCGTTTTAAAGCTAGAATATGCAGAAATAATATCTATCAAGATACATATGAGCATATTTGCCTTGTTATAACCGATTCTTTATTTTTCGGTCCTAACCGGTTAGTAACTGCAAATAACCGACTGTAACCGGTTAGTTGCAGTCCGGTTAGGTTATTTTAGGTTTCGGGATAAAGGCTAACCAGTCTTGGTCTCGGTTAGAGCCCCTGGGAACCCAATAACCGGACTTTCAAACACTAAGGAATACTGTAAATCACCTTGGAAAACCAATTTAGGACTATGTCATAGAGGGTTCCAAAAATCTTTTTTTCAGCCTATGGCCAACCTACCTACCCAACCCCCAGTCCGGCATTCAGATCCCTGAACCCCCTTGGTTTCTTTATACAAAAATACTGCCACCATAACATTCATAGAGAGGTTTCAGCATCCTAGATAATCATCATCTAACGATGAATCATCACTGCTGTAATCTGACAGGTCCAACATATTTACATCTGCCCCATTCTCTTTCAACAGCCTTGCAATGGCCTTATGGCCTCTCCTTGATGCTGCCTGGAGTGCATTTCTATACCATCCTCCCTGTGCATTTACATCTGCCCCATTCTCTATCAACAACCTTGCAATGGCCTCATGTCCTTCACTTGATGCTGCCTGGAGTGCATTTCCATACTCTCCTTCCTGTGCATTTACATCTGCCCCCTTCTCTATCAGCAGCTTTGCAATGGCCACATGGCCTCTAGCTAATGCTGCCTGGAGTGCATTTGCATATTCCCCTCCCTGTGCATTCACATCTGCCCCCTTCTCTATCAGCAGCTTTGCAATGGCCACATGGCCTCTAATTGATGCTGCCTGGAGTGCATTTCCATATTCCCCTCCCTGTGCATTCACATCTGCCCCCTTCTCTATCAACAGCTTTGCAATGGCCACATGGCCTTTAACTGATGCTGCCTGGAGTGCATTTCCATATTATCCTTCCTGTGCATTTACATCTGCCCCATTCTCTATCAACAGCTTTGCAATGGCCTCATGTCCTTCACTTGATGCTGCCTGGAGTGCATTTCCATACTCTCCTTCCTGTGCATTTACATCTGCCCCCTTCTCTATCAGCAGCTTTGCAATGGCCTCATGGCCTTTAATTGATGCTGCCTGGAGTGCATTTGCATATTCCCCTTCCTGTGCATTTACATCTGCCCCCTTCTCTATCAGCAGCTTTGCAATGGCCTCATGGCCTCTAATTGATGCTGCCTGGAGTGCATTTCCATAAGCCCCTTCCTGTGCATTCACATCTGCCCCCTTCTCTATCAGCAGCTTTGCAATGGCCACATGGCCTCTAGCTAATGCTGCCTGGAGTGCATTTCCATATTCCCCTCCCTGTGCATTCACATCTGCCCCCTTCTCTATCAACAGCTTTGCAATGGCCACATGGCCTTTAACTGATGCTGCCTGGAGTGCATTTCCATATTATCCTTCCTGTGCATTCACATCTGCCCCCTTCTCTATCAACAGCTTTGCAATGGCCTCATGGCCTTTAATTGATGCTGCCTGGAGTGCATTTCCATAACATCTCCTGTGCATTTACATCTGCCCCCTTCTCTATCAGCAGCTTTGC
>NW_001889891.1:30618-32203 GCF_000143565.1 Laccaria bicolor S238N-H82
TCACAAATTTATAGACCAATTTATTGAGACCGTAGGGATTTTTTAAAAGTCCGAAAACCATCGGAATAGGCAGGAATTGAGTAGATCTTTCAAATGGTACGAGCCGATTTCCCAAAAGTGAAGATTTGTCAGAAAAAAGGTTCAAAATTTTGGCACAGGCCCAAAAAAATCGATAAAATCTCGAAAAAGTCATTTTTGGATAGATCTTGATGAGTACTGTCAGAATCCACTGAAAGAGTAAAAATAAAATAGATCCTCCCCTTTAAAAAAAATTGCTATTATGCTGCCTAAACCTAGAGGCTGTCCTCCTAAAAAACATTGCAACCTTGCATGCCTCCAAAATAACCCTTTTTTGACTTCCATTCCATCAGTGACATCATTTTCTCAAGGCCGTCAGACTGTCAGTGAGGGAGATGATGAGGAACTGATCACAAGATCTTGAGAGTCACATCCATTGCAAAAAAATGAGGCAAGGGAAGCTGAGGATTCAGGAGAAGAGATGGATATGCATAGAGTAATTGGGATGAGCTTGATTAGCAGGATTTTCCTGAGAGACTGGCTGAGATGGTGATGTAGGATGCAAAAAAATTGGCTCAAAATTTTGGCACAGCCAAAAACTCATGGGAATAACATGAAAACACCATTTTTGAGCTCCTTTTGCCTGTCCAGTTTCAGATCTGTCGTCAGATTTCCGTCAAAAAATCTGGTTCCTGAGATACTCAATTTGTTGACTTTAGTTGTCCGCAACTGTACCTACGTAATCAGGCACATGCCTATATATGGCAATATGACATCATCATCATCATTGCTCTGATCCTCTAAGGCTTTGCATACCCAATTTCGTGGGGCTATCTGCAATGCAACACATTGTAGGTGGTACTAAAAAATAAGTGAGTGTAGTGATTAACTTGTGCAAGACTGATACTCACCCATTGAGTCTCACATCCAACCCTTTTACATTTTACCAAGCCATTGCATTCTGAGTGCAATACCACACCACACAGGCATCCGTTTAGAGCATCTGATGTGTCAAAAGCATCAAGATGATTCGAGTTTTGAAATCAGGTCACACAGCATACACATCGGTGTCAAGAACTGGTCTCTAACTGTTTTGTCAGTAAATTGTGATTGATTAAAACATTAGACAAAAATTTGATGAAGATTAGACTGTGAAAAATGATTTTGAAGCCAGAAATTGGCCTGGATATAATGAAATATAATATCCAGTCAAGATAATGTACTATACAATGATATTTTACATGCAGGAATACTAGTGTTTGAAAGTTAGGTTAGTTAACTGGAAAATAACCGGAAAATAACCGGACCTAACCGCAACACTAACCTAACCGCGGTTAGGGTTAGTTGATTTCGAAAATGGAATAACCGGTTATTTTGCGGTTAACTAACCATTAAATAACCGGTTATAACCAGCCCTATTATACACCTTCAAAACGCACTTGAGAACGTCGAAAACGCTTAAAGTTTGACTAAGTTACGGTCAAATCTCTAAAATATCACTCAAATGTGTAGACTTTCAAGGATAATTGCATAAATATGTCAATTCTTCACCGATTTTAGCGTTCTT